>NW_027532408.1:743571-792334 GCF_008692635.1 Crocuta crocuta
GGTGTCAAGTGTGCTAGTGAGTAAAAATGACCCACCACTGCCTTATCACATTTAGCCTTGAGATCAGGTTGTGAAACCCAAGAGGCCTTTCTTTAGTCATAGGGTGGCAACTTCACCACCATTCTGCTTGCCTTGATGACTGTGTCATGGGGAAATCCACTCTAATTCTCCCTTTCCCCCCACCTTTAACCCTTTTTCACAAAATTGCCTGTAAGTTTGAGAACTTCTAATAAAAAAATGGCAGGCAAAAATGGTTGGCATTTTTCATATGTGCTATAGGTTCAGTTGATCACACAGGTGTCACAGAGAAGCCAGGAGATTTTTATTTTATTTTTGAGAGGGCGAGAGGGAGAATGAGAGACAATGAGAATGAGAATCTTAAGCAGATTCCATGCTCAGCACAGAACCCAATGCAGAACTTGATCCCACGACCCTCAGACCAGGCCCTGAGCTGGAATCAAGAGCCAAACGCTCAGCAACTGAGCCACCCAGGTACCCCAGCCAGGAGATCTTTAGAGCACAAAACTGGCCCTGCCCAGAGCTGTAGAGTCAGAGTTTATATTTGGCTGCCCTAGGATCACTGCTTGGCATCAGGGAAGACTCTAAAGACATTAGCACTTACAACTGAACCTCATTGCTTCCGGACCCTTGATTTTGAAAATGAATATAAATGGATGCTTTGTATATTCCAGATTGGGAAGAGTCAGAGGCTTGATGCCGAGGCATTCTGTACCTACTCTGCAGAGCTAAAAAAATGAATTCCACACAGCTAAACAAATAACCACGAGAATGGATCCCTAACTACTTTTATTCTTAGAAAAACTCTGATTCTGCACAGTTGCTACACATACATAATCTTTAGTCTCTCTAAAACCCCTTTCCCCTCCAACATTCTGAATAAAAAATTGGGCACATAGAGCCAGAACCATCTGTCCATAGGGTCCCTTAAAAATTGGTCTTAGTGTAAAGAAGCAAGATATTGTCATGCATCCATTAAATATGTGGATGTTAAATATGTTTTGAAAGAGGTAGATAGCATTCACTGAGGTTTACCAGGGCAAAAGCTTAGCTGTTGATAAAAAGTCTTCTGTGCTTCACTTGCTTGATCGTGAAATCGGGTAATTACAGGACCTTCCCAAGACTGGTATGAGGACTAAGGAGTTAATATTCATACCGTGCTTACAACAGTGCCTAGATCAGAGACAAAATAAAATCTCTTAGTTTCCAATCTAACTATATATGAAGAACTTTTTTATGGTCGCCCTGCCATTGGGACCACTTCTGTGGCCTTTTATAAAATTTATAAATTCCATTTGCATATGCAAAGGGATTGAAGATATGCAGGCACGTCCTTTTTGCTGACATGAGTTGTTCTCTCTTCAAATGAATTCCTTTCCCAGACTTTGCTTGGGAGGAAAAAGCATTAAGCATATGAATATGGAAACTTTATATGTTTTATGTAAATGAATACTTTTTAGCCCTTATTCTATACATTAAACTGTTGTAGAGTTGACAAATCTAGGCAATTTTGTTTAATATATCCATTTGCATACCAGTTTCCATGTGGCTCCTTTATCGTAAGCTATAAATTTTACAGTTTTAAAGTTATATTTTAGGGGCATGCTTTTCTCTGGTTGATCAGTACAGTCCTATGTAGAAATTTAAATGTGAATCTTTCTTGACATCCCTGTAAGCCAGACAGAATCTTATCAATATTCAATTTTATAACAGCATATATACATAAGCTTGGTTCTTGTTACTCTAAGATTTTTAAGGATAAATTAAGATTGAGAGAATTCTTTATGAAAGACTCCAACACATACATATTTAGATCTCAGCCATTTAACATTTTTCCTTCAATTTTGTTTAACCCAAACCAGAATACTCTTTTCCTGCACTGCAAATCAGGCAGTCAGCCTTGGCTCTACAAGAGCCATCTCATTTGACCATTAGTAGGCTTGGTTGATGTTACTCATTCCATTTCACTCAGGACTGTAGACTTTCTATCATGGTAAATCATCTTGAAATGTAAAGCTTCCAGTCCTCCTCTCCCATAATCTGATGGGGTTTTTTTCCCTCATAAGGGCAACAAAGAGGAGCGATTACTCAAATTTTTATTAAGATTTGTGTTAAACACTGGAAATCCACATTCTGATAACTTCCTTTCAAATACTGAGAGGTCTGGGGGCAACTAGGTGGCTTAGTCGGTTAAACGTCCGACTTTCGCTTGGGTCATGATCTCGCCGTTCGTGGGTTGGAGCCCCGCGTCGGGCTCTGTGCTGACTGCCAGCTCAGAGCCTGGAGCCTGTTTCAGAGTCTGTGTCTCCCTCTCTCTCTGACCCTCCCCTGCTCACGCTTTCTCTCTCTCTCCTAGAAATAAATTAAAAATATTAAAAAAAAAAAACAAATACTGAAAGGTCTGAACTTTTTTTTCTGAAATAAAAAAAAAATGAGCTCAGGAAACAAAAGTGGGGGCAAGGTGCATGGGTGTTTCAGCCTATTGAGTGTCCAACTCTTGATTTCAGATCAGGTCATGATCTCGTAGTTCATGAGATCAGGCCTGGAGTTGGGCTCTGCGCTGGCTGTGCAGAGCCTCCTTGGGATTCTCTCTCTCCCTCTCTCTCTCTCTGCCCCTTCCCAGCTCGTGTGTATGTGTGCGCGCGCGCTCTCTCTCTCTCTCTCTCTCTCTAAGATAAATAAACTTTAAAAAAATGAGCTTATATAAAAGTTTCCTAGTAAGAGGACTTCAGAAACTATTTCCTGTTGTGGAATCTATCATTTAACACATGAGTATTTTCACTTTCCATATTCTGCTGATGGAAGTAGAAGTTGGAACAACTACCTTGAAAAAGGGTTTGGCCCAGGGAAAAAGGGTTTGGCACAGCCATTCCTCTCCTAGGTAGTAGGTACCTAACCAGAGTGTGTGCAGTAGCTCAGGGTGTACTAGCCCAAACTGGAAACTGTCCAAATGTCCATGGAGAGTAGAATGGATAAGACGATTGTTAATCATAGTCACAGGCTAAAATGCCATGCAGTACTGAGAATGAACACGTTTTAACCACATGCAACAACATGACTGAATCACACCGACTTACCCAGCACTGAGGACAGCTTATCGGATCCCATAGTAAGTATAGAAACAGGCGAGGGGTACCTGGGGGCTCAGTCACTTAAGCGTCCGACTTCAGCTCAGGTCATGATCTCATGGCTTGTGAGTTTGAGCCCTGCATCGGGCTCTGTGCTGGCAGCTCGGAGCCTGGAGCCTGCCTGGGATTCTGTGTCCCCTCTCTCTCTGCCCCTTCCCATTCATGCTCTGTCTCTGTCTCTGTCTGCCTGTCTTTCTGTCTCTCTCTATCAGAAATAAGTAAACATTAAAAAAAATTTTTTTTAAAAAGATAAAAGAAACAGGCAAAACCAATGCACAGGTTGGGATAATGCTTTCAATTGGGAGAGCAGTGATTGGGTGGGGTCTGGAGCCCAGGTGCTGATCATGTATTGTTTCTTGATCTAGATACCAGTTACACGTGTGTGTGCAGTTTGTGAATATGTTGACCCACACACATTTGATACAGTAACTTTACTGTGTATATATGGTACTTGGTTGAAAAAGTTTTTTACAAAAAGATATGTTCACTTTATTTAACTGGTTATTACCGTTTAGGGGAGGGACCTTCTTTGGGGCTCTCCAGGAGACCAAGGTGAAGGGGTTGGGCAAGTTCCCCAGAAAAGCACCCTTCTGCCATCTATCTGTTTTCTCCTGAGAGCAGCTCCAAAGGCCATACTAACCATGTTGCTTTGCACTTCCTTGCCTCTGTTCTTGCTGCTCTGGCCCCAGAGGCCTTGCCTGAACAGCTCTTCAGAGGCTTTTTAGATTCTGTCTGACCTACCCAGTGAGTGCCCCATACTTTGTTTCTTAGCCCCTGGGGATATTTCTGTTTCCACCTATAAGCCTTCCTTAGTCCCCCCCCACTAGTGTCTGAGCTCTGAACAGAGAGACTTCCTTTTTGGTTCTTTGAGTCCCAGCCCCTTATATCAGAACTTGCAGGAGCTCCTGTGTTAGTTGCATGGATTCCTCTGGCTGGATATCCCCAAACTTGGGACAGTTCTCTCAGTAGCTGGCACGGCTCACTCACAGTGTGACCACAGTCACACTTGTGCTAAGAAGGGAATAGTATTATGAGAAGGAGTAAGCATTTTGTGTTTGCCAGCAGACAATTTTAAGTAACCTCAGGACCCACCATCTCAGTGTCCACAGGAAGCCTGGTGCTTGGTCTCCCGTAACCATTATAGACATATCACTCTCTAGATTTGGATTCCTCCTTCCACTCCTTATTTTTGCCCTGCACTGCCAAGGTGCTCAAAGCTCTCCCCAGCCCAGGAGGGTGGAGCTCAGATCCACGTGCTCCAGAGTGAGAAAGACCTGGGTTCAAGTTACCCACTCTGCTCTAATGATAGACTTCCTAGAAGGTCTAGATGACATCTCTTTTCAGGCTTGTCCCCTCCTGTTATGACTGAACTCAGAGATCCTCACTGGGATGGGGAGGTTGTGTTTTATCACAGTACGTGCTTGCTTCTGTCCCCTTGCAGCTGGTTTCTGCCCTGGACTGGAGAGGAAAGTAGCCAGAAGAGGACATCTGATCCTCCTTCTCCGTCCCTGGGGCCCTGCCCTTCTTGGCACACAAGTTACTCCAGCATCATTTCCCTAGACAAGCTGTCTCTTCTTTCCCTGGCCAAATGCAACCATGTCTGGAAGTTTATTCTCATTAGCTGTCCAGGTACTAAGTGGCAAGGATATGGCCTCGTCTCTCTTTAACAAACCTGCACACTCCACGCTCCTTAAAAGACCACTGGCAACTTATCTTTGGTTGTGTCGGGGCAGGAGTTACCAAGCTTTCTTTCCAGGGGCCATTTGCAGCACACACATGAACTCCAGTGTACCCACCCCACCCCTCATTAGGGGCATTCTGTTATGCTTCTTTGTAGGAAAGCCTCAAATTTTAGGATAAAAATGGAGGCACAAAAATTGGTCCCTTTTTTTTTTTTTTTTTACATGGAGCAGGCCAGCACACTTTAAATTGGATTTTAATATAGAATACATGTCTAGGTTTCTAGTCAGCATGCTTATTAAGTATAGAAGAGACATGACATTATTTAGACATTCTTAGGAATGTGAAATATGAGGTTTTAAACAGTATAATTGCACCCACACACACGTGGTTTTACAGGAAGGTAGCTATTGAATTATACAAAGTTAACTGAATCCAAAATATAGAAATACGTATCCAAGATTGTTTTTATGTACCATGGACCTTAATTTTAACTTTTTCAAAAGATTGAAAGCTGTATTGTATTATTTTGTGACGTTTACTCATCAAGTGTAACCGTGTAAAGCAGGTCAGAATGTTCTGTATTCATTCTTCCAGTACATACTTACTTAGAGTCTTACTGTGTTGGGTGCTATGCTTGGCCCTGACGTCTAGCTAAGGTTTAAAAATAATGAACATATTTAAGTGGCTGGTATTACTGCATCACCATGCAGATGTTCTAACATACATATGTCCAAATAGCAGCATCAGGAGAAAAAGCTAAAATATATCCAGCATATCAGAAAAATAAGGAATGTTTAGGAGAGTGTCTAGAATTTTTATTTTGTAGGGCTCTTAATGTGTGCTTGCTCTCCTGTCTCGGGTTTTTATCTCATTAAGGTCTGCATTTTTAACAGGTCAGCATTACTACGAAATGTGCTTTGGGAAGGGACAGTAGTCATGTATACCTATTTATGAGTGGCCCAGATAGGAGCAGTAGAGTAAAACATTCCAAAATTGTGCATGAATCTTATAGGTTTGGACTCAAGAAGTCATGGGGTTGAATTGCTGAGAGGAACCTAACAAATTCTTATACTCCCGTTTTCCAGTCTTTAAACTTTGGGTGTGTTGCGTACATTGAATTCAGCATAAAATTACTTTCGATGCTCAAGGTTCCAGAACACTGATGTGAGCAGTGCTTCTGGCAGGGCAGGCCAGCTAGAGAAGTAACCCTAACCGGTCGTGTTACCCGAATGCTGCACAGCCTCTGAGAAGTTGTTTCTGAGTTGCCAAGTTGCGGCCCACTCTGCTTCTGAGAATAAAATGTCTCTGTGCTGGCTAACAGACACATGAAAAGATGCTCAACATCATTAATCATCAGGGAATTGCAAATCAAAACCACAATGAGATACCACCTCACACCTGTCAGAAGGGCCAAAATCAACAACAGAAGGACAAATGTTGGCGAGTATGTGGAGAAAGAGGAACACTCTTGCACTATTGGTGGGAATGCAAACTGGTTCAGCCACTCTGGAAAACAGCATGGAGGTTCCTCAGAAAGTTGAAAATAGAACTACCCTATCATCCAGTAATCATGCTAGTGGTATTTACCCAAACAATACAAGGACACTAATTCAGAGGAATATATGCACTTCAACATTTATAGCAACATTATTTATAGTAGCCAAATTATGGAAGCAGCCCAAGTGTCCATCAATAGATGAATGATTAAAGAAGATGTGATACGCACACACTTTGGAATATTATTAGGCCCTGAAAAAGAATGAAACCTTGCCATTTCCATTGACATGAGTGGAGCTAGAGAGTACTATGCTAAGCAAAATAAGTCAGAGAAAGGTAAATACCATATGATTTCACTTATATATAGAATTTAAGAAACAATTGAGCCTGCGAAAAAGAGGGGTGCCTGGGTGGCTCATTTGGTTAAGTGTCCAACTCTTGATCTTGGCTTGGGTCATGATCCCAGGGTCTTGAAATCAAGCCCCACATTGGGCTTCATGCTGAGTGTGGAGCCTACTTAAGATTCTCTCTCCCTCCCTCTCTCTCTCTCTCTCTCCCCCTCTCTCCCCCTCTCCCTCTCTCCCTCTCTCCTTCTCCCCCTCTCCCCCTCTCTCCCTCCCTCTCCCCCTTCTCTCTCCCTCTCTCCCCACCCTTCTCCCTTGCTCACTCGCACTCTCTCTCTCTCACTAAAATAAAATAAAAAGTGGGGGCGCATGGGTGACTCAGTCGGTTAAGCATCCAACTCTTGATTTTGGTTCAGGTCATGATCTAACAGTTCATGAGTTCCAGCCTCTACCGTCAGCATGGAGGCTACTTGGAATTCTCTTTCTCTGCCCCTCCCTTGCTCATGCTCTCTCTCTTAAAAAACAAACAAACAAACAAGCAAACAACAAAAAAGAGAAACAAAACAAGAAACAGCTTCTTAACTATAGAGAACAGAGGGTCACCAGAGGGGAGGTTGGTAGGGAGATGGGTGAAGTAGATGAAGGAGTGAAGAGCACACTAACCCTAATGAGCACTGACTATTGTCTGGAATTGATGAATCACTACATTGTACACCTGATGAATCACTACATTGTACACCTGAAATGAATATAACACTATATTTTAACTATATTGGAATTAAAATAAAAACTTAATTAAAAATAACTAAAAACTGTTCTCAAAATTTTTTTTAGTTTTTTCAAACAAAAGCAATCCATGTTCAATAGTAAAAAATAATCATAAATACAGGTAAATCAAAAGGGAAACCATCAGATAACATTTTACAATATTTAGGTGACTTAACATATGTACTTCTCTAAACATGTATACCTAAAAGACCATGTTGTGGACTGAGTGTACTGCCATCCTCCCCACCCTCTACCTCGCCCCTTCCCCAAAAGAAAACCCTTCTATTGAAGCCCTATCCCCCCTGCCCCGTGTGCTGGATTTGGAAATAGGACCTTTTTAGAAATGATTAAGGTTAAATGAGGCCATGAGAGTGGGGTCTTCATCAGATAGGATTAATGTCCTGATAAGAATCGACCCCAGAGAGCTCCATTTCTCACCCTGAGAGACGGAGGAAAGCCCTTATGAGATGCAGCCAGAGGGAGTAGTCTGCAAGCCAGGCAGCAAATCTGCTGGCATCTTCACCTTGGACTTCCCAGCCTCCAGAACAGTGAGACTTAAGTGTGTGCTGTTCAAACCTGCCATCTGTGGTATTTCCATATAACAGCCCACCTAATAACTAAGATGAAATCCAAAAACTTTCGTGAGTATTGCAGAAAAAGATACATTAATGAGCAGAAGTATGTTTTCCTCTAAAACCAACAGATATGTGTCCCATTGTATTTTAGCATATCATTTTTCAGTAATCACCTATTTGCTCTACTTCTATTTAGTTTCTGAGTTGTTTTTTCTTTAACACCAGGAACTCCATCAGGTCTGACAAATACAACAAGAGTGAGTGTTGAAAGTGCTGGTAAGAAGGAAGCCTACTATTAGGACATGGAGGCAATTTTTAAAAGTAGTAAAAATATGTCATCGGTACACACAGAATAGAGGTGAAGTCTATGGTGGGCATAATTGTGACAGAAAATATGTCTTGCATCATATGAAATGTGCTGTGGCAGTAAGAGAGGAAGGAAAATAACCATACAGGTAGAGAAATCTAATGTATCAATGGAGGACACATATTGCAGTATTTCTTCAGAGCGAAGGCACTTTTTTTTTCACCTTCTGTACATATCTGAACTTGGGATATTTTACAACTGATTGTTGCTGTCAAGTGGCAGGCATGACATGGGTGTCCCCTCCTAGGCATGTACAAACATCAAAAGAACAGCACCAAACTTGCAGGATGGACATCTGGCAGCTTAGAAGAAAACCCTGAAGACAAAAATGAAGCACTCTTAAAGCCTTTGTGGATTGATCCCGCTGTACAGAGGGGCTTGGAGGCGTGAATCTGACTTGTTCAGCCATATTCCAGAAGTGGGAGTCCAAAGTAAGCTGGCTCTGGATCGTTGCAGAACTAACTTAAGAACTTTGCACCCCTGGTTCTGAGGCTCCTAGTTCTTGGGTGAATTATTTAAGAAATGCTGCATCACCAACGCTCCCATGAAACATGGGTCACTATTGCCTAGGAAATCATGACCCTTAGTGATTCAGAGTTGAAAACTGATGGGCAGTTGAATTCTAAATGTGAAGCCATTTTGGAAATCCCTAGCCAATATACTTCATCTATATAATCTTCTTAAATATACCCCAGAGTGATATATAAAAATTTGTCCAAGTCCAAAGGAGCCCTTTCAAAAAGAATAAAATAAAAATTCAAAGAAAGTATTGCAGTTTGTTTAATGGGCAGCTTCCCCTCTTTCTTAGAGGTAATAAAATAACTCCTCTAATAAAGGGCATCTTAGGAGTGATGAAACACAGTAGCCTATTGCTAGAATGAGAGAAAGCAAGCAGTATGAGACCCTGAAAGTCCCTGCAAGAGATGGGGCTACAGATATGACAGGAACATGGGATTTAAGACCACTCAGAGGGAGAGGTGAGGTGACCCCTGCAGAAAGCAAGCTGCTCATGAGTTCTTAGCTACTTTGCAGACGTCTGCCTCAGCAGCCCTTCCCTTACAACTGCCCTGACAAACATGTACTAGCAAGAAGAGTGTGAGGGTACCCAGGGAAAGCACCATCAGAGAGCCACTCACTCTCCTGGGAACGAGGCCAGGTGTCTGGAACGCTGCACATTGATCCCTCTGAGGCCCTTGGGTCTGCGAAGAAATGTACATAGGTTAGGGTTCACTCCTAACCTGTTCCTTAATGATGTGTATGGGGGGTATTTACCCAGATTAAACACACACATTCATTGGTATGTACCTATATGTCTTATATCTAGATCTGTGTGTATATGACATAACTTACATGACCTCATACACCTACGTGCACACACACTCACATATGTTTGATGACCTGTTTTTTTTTTTTTACATATATATCTGCTCTTTTCGTGTCATTCCTATTCTCTGTAGCATCATTGTAAGTGACACCATAGAATTCCGTTGTATAGATTTTTACTACTTTATTTAGTCCCTCCTATTGTTAAAGGATTTCTTTCAGCTTCTTCAGGAACATCCTTGTGGCTGAATTGCTGATCTGTAATGTTTTGTTAACTAGATCCTCACAGGTACCTGTTGGCCATTTAGACTTTGCATGGCCCGGGAGCAACAGGATCATAGGCTTTTTCTCTCCCCCCACCCCCACTTTTTTTTTTGTAAATGTGTGTGTAGGTTAAAGGGTTGGGATGGGTGTTTATGGACATGGTATTAGGCTTAGGCTCTGAGACCACCCAGCCCTGGCTGATAACCTTGGGTTAGGTGTCTTAAGTTCTCTGGGCCTCAGTTTCCTCATGTGTAAAGTGAGTCTCTGATGTGTGATTTGTAGGATTGTTGAGGTTGTAGCAAGTGTGTCGCATGCCTGGTGCACGGTAACCCCTAAGTCAGTGTTAAGCAAGCTTGGGGGGTGGGGCATAAACCAAAATGTCATGCCGATAGAGCCCCAAAGCTCTAGGAGATGCTAAAGGGTACATAGTAGGTGTTGCTATTCATGGACTAATTATGCCTCAGCTCCTTCGATCAGTCCAGCTGGCCTCCTGGGTGTGTGACGCCTACAGCTGCATAGGCTCTGTACGTGGTTCAGAAATTCTTAGTTTTGAACAGTCTCCACATTTTCACTTTGCACTGGGATCCACGATTGTGTAGCCATTTCCACCTTTTATGGTTGTTGGCAGTGTGATAGGAGAGCTCACAAAGCACATACCACGGTGCCCAGGATGTCATAGGGATCAGTAATCATTAGATGGATATAATCATTTTTTTATGAGCAGAGACAATTACAATTAAGTGCACTCATTTAATTATTAAAAGTGTGAGATAAATACACAGTCTCAGACTGAGAAACTGAGGTTCCAGAAGCTAAATCACCAACTAAAGTCACACAGCTTATCCATGCAGAACTTGGATTCAGACCCGAGTCTGGCTCACCCAAAGCCCACACCACAGACCTGCCATAAAGTATTCCCTTTCTTCCATCCCAGGGAACTCTCTCTAAAGCTCAGTGTTTAAGGGTCCTTGATGCTCAGCAGCACCCAACCTTCACTCCCAGCAGAGGTTTCAGAACCCCTCAGGATGCTCCAGAATTCCTGTAAGACCTGGGAAATTTGGGAGCTACACAAGACAGTAAAGACCGTTCCCCTTCTCAGTACTGCCTGCCATGTCTGCAAGCTTGCTCAAGAGTTCCATTATCTGGCCCAGTCTAGCCAACCTGGGGACAGTTCAGCTTGGGGCCTTTGACTCCCAATATACTTAGCTTAGGATGACCAATGTCCAACTAAACCTCCAAACCACTATGAGGATTAGCAGGAGGTCTCCTGGTGTCAGATCTTGGGAAAGAGGCTGTGGGAGGTGCCTATTTCCAGGAGGCTGAGGACATGGCCATCTGTCCTGTGGCAGGGATCCCTTGCTTTCCTACAGTGCCAGGTCATGATTTGCTCTGCCCACTCTTCCCTGCCAAAAAATAAAAAGATAAAAAAATTTAAAAATAATGGAGGGAGGGAGAGAAAGAATCCATTCCACCACGCTGCTAATAAGCAGGTGTATGGCTCGGTATGGGGAAGCTTCGGGGCAAGTCTGCTTATAGTGTGTGGGCTTTGAGCAGGAAGTTAATACTTGAGCATTTCGTCTCTTGGATAGCGGGTTTGAATTTTGAACGTGACAATGAGACTGTTTGTTGTTTCAAAGCAATTCCCTAAGTGGCTGTTTGCTCAAGACTTTTGTAGTGTGAACAGAGATTTGGGGGAGGGGAAGAAGCCATCTGCTCTGAAATAGTCTTCCAATTACATGATCAAATTACTGCAGAGCAAAATGGAGGGAGTCCAACAGAAAGTTCCTGTCTGGTGTATCCAGTCCCAACCTGCTCTCTTGGGCCATTGTGTTGATGTGGAGGTTTCAAAGGCAAGACCATGATCGCCAAGAGTGTGAGCAGGAGAGGAGCAGAGAAAGCCAAGTAGGAGAGTCAGGGAGAGCCTTCTTGCTGCATCAACGTGCTATTCAGGAAAATGAAAAGATCTTGGATTTGAATTAAAAAGTGAACTTTTGGAGAAACTCAGGTTCTTTTCCTTTTGTCTTTTGCAATTGTGTCTCTGATTACAATTAATTTATTATATTAAATGAAAAAGTTATATCCCTTTGTTAGTTGGTGATTTTTATTTGCTGATATTCTACTTGTAGAATAGAAATAATTTTTCTATTTGTTGAATACACCTATTTTTTCCCTTAGAATAGTTTTCTGGGTTTTGAAATATGTCTTGATTTGCAAAACATTATTGAGTCTTATTTTTTCTTCTAAATATGTGGTTTATTTTTTTCTCCATTCCTTTCTTTTGCTATTAGGCATTCATGCAGCCTCACTTGCTGGGAAATGAATTCACACATTTGGAGTTTCCAAGGAGAGTACAGAGAAAGGAACTTGGAAAGAAGATGCTCTACAGGGACTTTAATATGACAGGCTGGTAAGAACATGCCTCCCTCTGCCTCAGCACTGCCACAGTATGTGTGAAGGAATCGTCACCGTCATAAAAAGCCACTTACGCAGTTTGGATCAGGTTGTGCAGCCAGAGATCTGGTTTGGTGGCAAAGGCCTATGGGCTCTGCCCGCTTCTGCTCCTTTTGCCGGGGTGACTGTTCTTAAATCATGGTGTTGGTTTCCCTCTCTGCTTCCCTGAGGTCCTCTTTGGGGACACTAGACCCCATGAAGCTGACATACTTCCTCCCTTCACATGAGCAAGCATTTTTGAGGCTTTTAAAACACATTTAATTTGGTTTTTTAGGTCAGGGGCTCAAAGGAATGGGCTAACAGTTTATTGAGCCAAACTGGCCTGGATTTGAATCTCAACTCTGAGCTTTCTAAAAAGGCAAAGTTAGATAAAGTACTTAACACTTATGAGCTTAATTTTCTATGGAAAAAGTAAAAAAAAAAAAAAAAGTTCTTTGAAGGGTTGTTGTAAAGACTAGAGGTAATGAGCCATATACATTATTTTTTCACATTTACATTGAAATAAGAATCTTGGCGGGGCGTCTCCTTCCATAACACACCCATATCAGCACCAAGATCACTTCTATGGAGGACCAGTGGCTAACGCTGACCGAGAGCTCATCTATTCCTTCCATATGAAAGTCAGATATGATATGAAGTATGTATCCACCATAGGATTGACGTAAAGACTAGATGAGAGAGCGCAGGGCCTGGCACGTAGTATTGGGGGTGAAGGGGTGAGGCTCACTTCACTGGGGGTGAAGATTTGCTGTTAGCCCTCAGGTACTGGCCAGGGAGCCTCCCACCAGACTGGAGGAGAGGAGGAGGATGAGACAGTAGACTCGTTCCTTGCCATATCTCCAACATAGACAAAGAAGTGAATTCCATTTTCTCTTCTCATGTTGACCAAAAGAGCTGTAAAATGTGATCACAGCCCAAAGTCTCATGGTAGTGACTTTTAGGCTGGAAATCTACTCCTTAAATACATACTAGGATAAGGGAACAGTTGAGCTACCTAGGGAAAGTAAGGGCTGATCTAAGGCCCTTTCACTTATCCTTTATTATCTAAAAGAGAAGATTTTCACTATTATCCACTCTTCTTCTAGAGGAAGGTCAGCAAGCATGGCCCAGAACCCAAATTCCACCCACGTCCCTGTCTATATATATTTTTTGAGTACAACCACATTCATTTATATACATTTCATCTTTGGCTACCTTCACTCTACAACAAGTTGAGTAGTTGGCACAGAGACTGTATGACCGACAAAGCTTAAGCTATTTACCCCTATTGTAGAACATGAATGGATTTGGCAGAAAGGGTTTACCCTCTTTGCAGCTCTGAGGTTCTGGAGTTTTTGGTGCCCTGGAAGCATTAATTTTCTTAATAAGTTCATTTTTATCCAGTCATCAAAAATCAGCCCTTCTCACAGAGAAGTTGAAGGTGAGGGCTACCATAGTTCAGAAAAGTGTGGTTGGGTTTGGTCTAGGTTTTGCAGAATTGTGGAGGGAGCATTGTCTCAGGTCAGAAATCCCCATGATTGCAAACACATAAACAAAAAGAGTGGATCTGAGAGACAGTGAGGAACATGGCCAAAAAGAAAGAGATTATCTATGGGAAATCAGACTGAATCAGTATCAAGGGAATGTAATCAAGGATGAGGGAAGCCATGCAGAGAGATACATTTACTGTGGGAGGCTGTGGGTTCTGCTGCTGTGTTTCTGAGAAGGAGAATGAATGATGAAAGCAAGATTTTAGGATGGCAGCCCTAAGGAGTTTGAAGGAGAACGGCAAGAGAAAGCAAATTTAGGTACCCAGCAAAACAAAAACAAAAACAACAACAGCATAGAGCTATGTATGTGAGGTCTCAAGGGTCAAATGGAGGGATGGAGGCAGAAAACAGAGAAGGAAGGAAATGAACAAGAAACTAGATGATTTAGGCTGAGGGAGAACTGTAAGAGGTAAGTCATTAATTATTCCACTTACCTGTTTAAATATGTCTCTTTGACTAGTCTGTAATCCTCCAGGAGGGGGCAGTGCCTTGCCTGGTGCCAGACACCCAGTAAACACCCATGATTGATTATTAGATTTCAGGAAAGGGTGTGAGTGACTGCAGTTGAGAGCCAGGTAGTTGTGGATGGTGAGTGGGACGGGTGGGAATAAGGAGCTTGCTTGCATCTGAGAAACGTTAAACTTGAGGCAAGGCCGTTTGTGTGTTCTTCCTATGCCAGAAAGGCAAATTAGATCTAAGCAGCCAAGACATACTTGGTAAACAAGTGGCTAAAGATTACCCCCATTTTATAATTTTTAAAATGTAGATACATTCAGGGACTAGATTACATCCAACTTCATACACCCACACTCAGTCTCTTGCTTTCTCTTACACACACACACACACACACACACACACACACACACACGGTATTAATTAGCATGATCCTAAGAAAATAAGCAGTCCATAAACAGGCTGTATATAATGTATGGAACTTCACAGACGGCACCAAATAATTGAGGAGCCAAGACTGAGAATGGCTTCAGTCAGACATGACTTGCTGAGTTGTTTCAGCACGGTTCCTTGTGTGGCTGTTGGCTCCAGCTTTGCCTGTGAGCAGACATTGATGTACATCATTGTGTATTTCCTACCTGTGCTTTTGACTTGAAATGGATGCTTCAGGAAAAGGAGAGTTCTTTATACCTTTGTTGGAGTAAGTGGGGGAGTTAAAGACCCAGTTAGACTACTGCCTGTATAACCGTTAATGAATTTAAACTTGAGTAAATTCCTTTTTTAAATGTTTAATCTCTCTTGAGAAACCTCAGATATGCCAGTTATTGTAGACAGGACTTAAAGAAAACCCATGGGATCACATGTTGCTGCCCCTCCAAGTTGTCTCTAGAAAGAGAAGAGCTGACAAATTCTATAGAAAGGGAGACGAAGGTCTGTGACTCTTTTCCCACAAATGCCTTAAATGACTACCAAGTTGTTGGAATTGGTTGAGGTGGTCTGGTAAGTATTTGGAATGAGTCATGTTCAAGGAGACAGGTCCTTACCATGTTCCTTTATGTTTCTTGGCTTCAGAGTCAGCCTTGGCCTGTGAACTTGTTCTTCTGGAATACTTCCACAAATCAAGAGTTCACTTAATTCAAAACCCTTTAATCCTTATAGCATATACCCAGTTGTGGTGGACATGGGCCCCCCCTGGCCCCCACTAAGTGTGATGGCAGTGGGCCTACCTGACAGTTACTGGAAGAGCTAAGGGCCAGGAGTTGTGATGAGAGTTGTACATGATTCCTTCTATTTCACAGTCCTGTGAATTAGATTTGTTTCACAGATGAGGTGACTGAGGCAGAGGCTGTTTTAAGGTTCCATAATAGTAAGTGGGAGCAGCTGGGACGTGAGCCCAGACAGCGTTGCTCCAGGTACACACTGTTTACCGTGCCCAGTTAATCGATGCTGAAGGACTCCTCCTTGTTCCCATTTTGTGGTTGAGCGGATTGAGATGGAGAGGGATTAGGTGGTTTGCTCAGCTTCTACCAATGCAGAAGTGTCAGAATAAGGCCTAGATCCCAGGTTTCTGAGGCCTAGAGCTCTGTGTGATACAATGCAACAGTCCATTTTTCTTCAGGGTGAGATTACACATAATTACTCAGTTTTGAGCTGTAGTGCCAAGTGAATCAGGGGGCGCCGGGGGGGTCCCTATCCACCAGGATTCGTGTCTCTGTGACAGTCCTATAAACAAGAAGAAGGGGTGAAGCATTTCAGGAGCAGCTGAGGTACTATCTTTTCTGGTTCCCAGTCTGACCTACTAGACTGCCAGCCAAATTAAACTGGGCTGCTTCACACTCGTCACTAAGAGTCTGTGTGCGATTTGGAGGTGCTGACGGGGGAGGATCTGCAGAGAACCAGGTCTCCTATGCTGAGGAACATTGATTGCCTGCTCCCATCTTAGAGGAGCGTCAGGCCAGCCCTCCGTGCTCTGTCTGCAGTGGACAGGAAGGTGTGGGAGAGGATGTCCACTCCAGGGGTGGGGGCGGGTTTGTCTCATCGTCAGGGATGAGTTTGTGGCCTCCTGACAGGGAGCCTTTCTCTCCCCACCTCATGCTTTCTCAGAGACTGTGGAGCAGCTTGGCAGGCCCAGATTGTATAGAGGACAAAAGGTTATTGTCACCAGGACCTTCATAATGAAACTGGTCTCTTCCCTGTCTCCCCCCACCCCCTGCCCCGCTCAAGGAATTGCGTGCCCAGTAGTTTGATTTACAAAGGCATTTTCTTCAGAGCACCCCCAGCACTGAGTTGGTCCCTGACGCGGCCCAGCCCTCACCTTCTGTGCCTGGTGTCAGTGGCCCTGGTGCCAGGGTCCCGGCCTTGCCCCAGTACGGGCTGGCGCCCCTCCTCCCCAGCCCTTTGTGTTGAGCTGCTGTTGCATGATGCGCATAGCTTGCAGTGTGAGTCTGTGTCTCGACCCGCAGCCCTCTGAGCCATCTCGGGCCGTAATTTGCTGGCAAGCGTCTATGTTACCAAGTTGGAACGACAGTTTCTCACCGCTGCCTTTGTGGCACTGGGTCCCTGCTCCCGGGCCTGCTGGTGATTTAGCTTTCTCACGTGGGGTGCGTGTTCATCGTGCGCTGTGTCCGGGCAAGCTGGGGGCCCAGGAGGACATCCGTGTGGAAGGGGGTCTGTAGCTACACCCCTGGAGGCCAGCCAGGCTCTCCAGCAGCTGTTGCTGGCCTGATGGGATTTGTAGAGAGAGTGAGGTCCAAAGAGGAAGAGAAGTCCATTGTGTGAATGCGAGATTGCTTCCAGATGGTTCTAGTTATGAGTAAAGTACACCAGAATTCTTTCCTTGAGCAAAGCCTTTCTAACATTTATGATGGTCTTATTTCCGAGGACAGTCCGGACCCGTAACTTGAGACAGCCTGGCTTAGTTAGTACAGAATTTATGGCTTTGGGAGATGGGCTCTGTGGGCGCTGGGCCTTGCTCTGCCAAAACTCTGGAGCCTTGGGCAAATCTTGGACCTGGGTCTCTCATTTGTAAAATGCTTCCTTTGCCCCTTGCTGCCAACCTCTGTGTCTGGTGGGGGATGGACTTTGCTCTGCTTTTCAAAACTTCTGGAAAAGACCAGTTCCATTAGAAATATTCCAGCGATGGCAACGTTTCATGTTAATCTCTTGCAGCCCTTAACTCTTTATGATTCTAACTTGATGACACATCAGGGTCATTTTCCCCTCCTGTATTTCCTTTGCAATCCGGGCTTTTTCCACGGGGAGCTGAGTGGGGTCAGCCACCATTTTATCCTTGTAGTACTCACTGCTTTTATTAAGGCAAAGGAAATATTTTTCTATTCTGAGGGCTCTCCAGCACAGTGGCCACTAGCCACATGTGGCTGTTTAAATTTATAGTAGTTAACATTAAATAAAATGAAAATTTTCTTTCCCAGGTCACGCTAGCCACATGTCAGTTGCTCAGTAGCCAGATGTGGCTAGTGACTCCTGCAGATACAGAACACTGCCACCATCACGAAAAGTTGTACTGGATGGCTCTGCAGTCTGGATAACGTAAGGGCATGGGTCTAGCTGGGGTGGAGGACGTGCAAGGAGCAGCCCATAACTGGATATCCCAATGGCAGAAAGTGTAAAACAAAACAAAACAAAAAGAGCTGAGCACAGACAGGGTGAGCTAGTCAAATACCATGGCCACGTTCTATGGCTTCTGGCCTCCTTGCTGCCAGCCTCTGAGTTGGCTGGGGGATAGGCGTCCCTCCACTTTGCAGATGTTCAGAGGCATTGGTCATTGTGTTTAGGGACAGCTCATCTCTAGTGGTCACTACTTGGCAAGCCTGTTGGCCAGCCTGAAGGAAGGCTCATGCCCTTTGCCCTGGTTGGTAGCCTACCTCCCTCACTGCCTCTGCCCACTGCCTGCTGGACCAGTGCCAACCACTGGCACTTTTGTTTCTCTTGCTTTTCCTTTTACTTCTTGGGAAGTATTTCAGACCCCAAGGAGCTGATTAAAAAGCAACTTTGCTTCCAATCCTTTTCATTCTGTTTGGGGTGAACTTTATTCTCCATCTGCAGCCTGGAACCCAACTCAGGGATGAGAGCCACAGCCCCACAGCATTGGGCTTCTTACCAGTAAATAATCCAGACATTTTCTGGAGAGAAACTCACTGGAGGCAGCCCCAAGTGTGGTCTGGAGCTACTGGGTCGAGTTTCACAACTATTGTAGATATGGCTTCTATCTTATTCTTTACTGCTCTTTTCAGTGCCCTCTGACAGCACATTCAGGCAAGCTGACAGCGAAGTGGATAAGCAGATTGAGAAATGCCACAGAATGCTTTATGAAGCCAACTCCAGAGCTGCACCGGCATATAATATAAATTGATTTATTGAATCAAGCACAGAAGCCCTGTTACCAAAACCCCAGGCTTCATCCTCTGGAGGACCACCTATTAAAGCAGCCCCAACTGACAGTCCTCATTAGCTTTTCCACTGATTCCCCAGGCAGTTTTTAAAGGGACAGTGTCCCTCTTTGGGGCCTGAATTTATATATTGGCCATGCCTGTGGTTCTAATTAGCTTAGCAATATTAATCTTACTTGGAAAGCCTGCGTTTTCTTTAACAGCTTGACTCTTGAGTTTTAAAGAGTAATTGGAAATTTCAAACCCTGTCCTTTTCCCTCTTTTTGTTTTTAATTACTTTTAACCCAATCTTTGGAAACCTACCTGCAGGTGTCTCTTGACTAGCAAGCATTGTTGGAGCACCAAAGGATTTCTCAGTCCCGTCTTGTTGCAAATCCTGACACTGCTGTTGTGCCACAGACCTCACGGGGAGGCTTTTTAAACCCACCAGAGAAATATCACATTTTGATTTTATAATTACTTCACAAGAAAGCAGGCCTCCCCCTAGTTAAAACTGGTATTAATTTCCGCCTAGCAACTTGTATTCTCATAACTCAATGATCATGGGCCACCTTGGCAGCAGTCTGGAAATCTGACTTTGCAGAGGAAGGAGGGGCTTGAGTTTCAGAGAAAATTTTAACCCTATAGATTGTCCAGGATGGGCATTGGCTGGGGCAGGGAAGAGGCACCCGAAAAGTCCTTGCATTCCAAGTTCCAGTGGAGCCTAGAGCTGAAGTCTGAGCGGGTCAGCCTCATGCGGGGAGGGGCTGTTGTGGGGGCTCCCACAGCCAAGATGATGAATGGTTATTTGCCATGTGCATGTTCTGCATCTTTTTGGGATTTGCAGCTCTAGCTTCAGGAGCAGCAGGGAAGAAGGCCTGCCCTGCTGTGTGCAGCACATCTCCTGACAGTGATAAATGACTCCTTGCTCCCCGCTCCCCTCCCCTCTGCTCTGCCCATGTGGCCAGAGGAAGCTATGAGGTATTCACAAATGGTTGGAAGCCAAGACAGACTGGCACTGTCAGGCCACAGGCAGGGGAAATGAAAGAGGTGCCCAACTGGCTTGCTCCCTGTTGATTGTCCACGCACACACACCTTTCTGCTCCCGTGACAGGTGTAAATTTATCATTCCTAAAGTGGCCAAACTACTTCCAAGCCTTTCTTTCCCCTGAGACCCTTTGAACAGTCATAGCACTTGTCCATACCAACGCATATGCTCCTAAGAAGAGTATATCCCCTGCTCTTCTCCGGTGACCATTGTTTGGGGCTCTGCAGTACATGCGTGGTGGGGACTTAGCTCCAGGTCTTCTGGGGAAGTTTTACCATGTCAAGGGATTGCATAAATCCCTGTTAAAATAGCCAGTGTCCTTTTAACCCAGACTCACTTCCAGGACAGGGAGGCACATGTCTTTACATTTGGCAAACCTTTATTGTATACCTGCTGCATATTAGGCAGTGAGCCGTAGTTAAGAACAGGGAAGTGGAGCCAGACTCTCTGACTAGGGCATTCCCCAGCTGTGGCTTGGACAAACATGTCCCTTTGGTTTTCCCACATGCAAAGGGGGTTAATGATGGTACCTAATAATAGGAGGTTATGAGCTAGTATGCATTCAACAAAGTCTGGCATGTAATAAGTGCTCTGTGTGCCCAATAATATAATCAGCAGATATTATGGAGAGTGAGATGGTAAGCAAGGAGGGTCACAATCTAAGGAGGATGTTGAGTTAAATAAATAAAACATTAAAAAATATTTTTAAAAAGGGGCGCCTGGGTGGCTCAGTCAGTTAAGCGTCCGACTTCGGCTCAGGTCCTGATCTCACAGTTGGTGGGTTTGAGCCCCATGTCGGGCTCTGTGCTGACAGCTAGCTCAGAGCCTGGAGCCTGTTTTGGGTTTTGTGCCTCCCTCTCTCTCTGACCTTCCCCTGCTCATGTTGTCTCTCTCTCTCTCTCTCTCAAAATAAATAAAACATTTAAAAAAATTTTTAATATGTGTTGAGTTGCTGGTTTCTCGAGGTAATGAGAAGGTAGAGACCAACAGGTAAAAGGAAGGCAGCTTAGAGAAACAAGAGACTGAAGGAAGGTCAGGTGCATTGGCTACTTCTGCCTAGCAGGCCTGTCCCACAGCTGTTGTGCTGGCTGATCAAGGACTAGGTGGGGCCATTATCTGTGGCAGAGGCACACTCAGTACAATTAGGAATCCGCTCTATCCCTGAGTGCTAATGAATACGTGTTTTGTTTGTTTCTAGGTCATTTTGTTTGTTTGTTTTTATGGGGTTTTTTTGATCCATACATTGACTCTGTTTTTGTTTTGTTTTGAGTCCTGGATGCTGGAATTTTTAAAGTCCCACTGCAGCCCTCCTGAGCCATTTCCAAGGTGCTCGGAGACCATGCCCCTCAGTAGCCCTCATGTAGGATCTTGTCAGATAGGACTGTGTCACTTCATAGGGATGACCAGCTGGCTCAAGGACTGGCTTTCTGGAAATTTATCGAACAATACCATTTTACCTATAAATCTATTAAAATCTCAAGAGTGAGGGAATTAGATCTTCAGGAATTTGTGTATAAATAACCAGAGCAAGACAGAATGTAGAGCTTATTTATAAAAAGGGGGTTTAAAGAAATGCTCATGGCTGTGATCCAGGCAGTGGTGGTTTTTAAGAGGGGAAGTTGGGGCTGGGAAAGACTTCGTGGAGAAGACTGGGTTTGAACCAAAAGTCTGAAATATGAGAGGAGTTTTAAGAGGGTCAGGGTCAAAAGGAAAGACCTTCTGGACAGTGGGCACAATACAAGTGGAAGCCCAGAGGTAAAATAAGACGTATGTTTTGGGAATGTGAAAGCCAGAAGTAAGATTCAAAATAGTTTCAATAGTCAGCATGGAAGAATATACTCCATGTGGGTCCTAGAAGCCCCCTGCTGTGCCAGGCATTTTTTTCAAGGTTTATTTATTCTGAGAGAGAGAGAGGAGAATGGAAGGAAAGAGAAAATCCCAAGCAGGTTCCATACGGTCAGTGCAGAGCCCAACCCAGGGCTCACACTCATGAACCATGAGATCATGACCTGAGCCAAAATTGAGAGTCAGATGCTTAACTGACTGAACCACCCACACACCTCTGGCATTAACTCTTTATTTACAACAGTATGGAGATTCCAGGGGAGGGTCCAGAATACCAGACAACAGCAACTGGGGGCTTGGGACAATTATTATTTGCCAAGCAGTACAGAAGTATTTCAACGTCTTAAAGCTCCGTGTGTACTTTTATTGGTATGTATTTTATGGGTATGCTAGAGAATATTGCTGGTGGTAGCCTAACGAAAGTGACACATAGAAGCAATAGAGAGAGTGCCGGGCAGTGGCGGGTAGCCCAGTAACCCAGCAATCTAGGTAAGTAGGTTCAGGTCAGCTCACGAGGAACTTTGATGCAGGGCTAAGGGTAAGGAGAACTAACATCTTATTTTCTCACCCTTAAGAGCTCTGCACCTCTATAAAGTATGAAAATGACACACAGCACGGCCGAAATATGGAGCTGATGGTATATTTAGAAAGACATATGGTCCAATCCTCAGCCTATTTATAAGATCCTGTTTTTAAGGAAATTCCAGAGAAGTGAGTGCTACAACACTCCACCAAATTTCCAGGTATTTAACCACCTCGCCAAGGAAACATTTTCCTGTGCCCAACCTACATTCCTCCAGTTATAAAATTTTACTCTTTTCTTTTTTAAAAATTTTTTAACATTTATTTATTTTTGAGACAGAAAAAGAGACCAAGCATGAGAGGCAGAGGGGCAGACAGGAAAGGAGACACAGAATCCAAAGCAGGCTGAAGGCTCTGAGCTTTCAGCACAGAGCCTGACGTGGGGCCCGAACTCGATAACTGCAAGATCATGGCCTGAGCTGAAGTTGGACGCTCAACCGACTGAGCCACTCAGGTGCCCCATAAAATTTCACTCTTAAGCAGAGCTCGATAAAGTTTTTTCTTTTCCCTGAAACCCCTTACCTGCCCACAAGGTTTCAGAGCAGGAAGACAGCGTTGCTGGCTTCAAGCTGACAGTTCCATGAAGGTGCTAACCCATCATGGCTAGGGGATATCTTCATCAGATGCAGCTCAAGTGCTAGTTTAAAGCCCCTAGGTTCTGGACTCAGGAAGCCACATAGCAAAGTTGGAGAACTACCACTCTGAACCCTGAAAGATTCCATCCCACCTCCATGTTCATCTTACCTTCAGATAAGTAAATCAAAGACTGATTCAGAGCAAGGGTAAGGTTTGTCTGTTCCTTGAAGAACTAAACATACAAGTTTCTATAAGAACTAGAAAAGCTGATACTATGTAAAGCAATGATACTCTACCAATTCTAGGTTCAACTTCTATGAGGATTAAACCAGCTTTGTCAGTTACCTAAGTTAAGTCAAATGCAGTGCCCCATGCTCAGGAACTTAGAGCACAGGGCTTCATCTCTGGGGCGTGGTCTGTGTTAGCCATTCCTCATTCGGGGACATGGGTGTTGTGTTAGGCACTGTAGGTACAAAGCAGATTAAAACAGTCTTCACCCTCATGAGTTTCTACTCAAGTATAGGACAAACCCATACTGAAAGTGGCAGAGGAGTATTTCCCCACAGCGAAGCTTTTTCATCGAGAGTGATTATTAAAGACATTCCAAGGGCACCTGGGTGGCTCAGTTGGTTAAGCGTCCAACTTTGGCTCAGGTCTTTGTCTCATGGTTTGTGGGATCGAGCCCTGTGTCGGGCTCTGTGCTGACAGCCAGCTCAGAGCCTGGAGCCTGTTTCGGGTTCTGTATCTCTCTCTCTCTCTCTCTGACCCTCCCCTGTTCAAACTGTCTCTCTCTTTCTCAGAAAAAAAATGAAACATTAAAAATTTAAAAAAAAAAAAAACATTCCAGAATCTCTGAGGTCTTGGAATATGTATTTTTTTTAAACCTCACAGGTGATTCCTGCATGTCCTTAAACACTGGCTTTGGGCAGCCCTAGATTCTTCTTGTGGCCATGAGCAGCAGCTTGCAGAAATGGTTACTTAAAGAACACCGGGCAGCGTGGACTCTGGCAGATCTGCGACTCCTTGCCCCTGGTTTTCTTCCTGCTGTTTGGGAACTTCTTTTTCCACCTGTGTGGGCCCAGGAGAATTGTTAGGAGGGGTCCTGGACTGGACTGTAAAAGATGAGAGGTGGTATCAAGTGCATTGGTGCCTACAGTGAGTGGGTCAGGGTTGAGCTGAGCTTCTTTTCCCTTTATTGATGTTTATGCCCATAACCTGCATAGTCCAGGCCCCAGGCATGGTATAAATACACAGAGCAGTTAGGAGACAATGCTCCCAGGGCATCTCCCTTGCTGGTGTCTCCTTTCTATTCATCCTGAGTAGATGATACTCCCTCCCCAGATTTGCCTAATCCTTTTGAATGGTCTTGGATCACCCTGTGAAAAACCTGGGCACATAAGTGTGAAGGTTTAGAGTCTGCAATTTATTATCAACAGAACAATTTGAAAGCCAGATGTCAGGTTAAATTTAATTCTACAATGATCTTGAATATCCATCCTATTGGCAAGAGAAGGAAAAGCCTAAGAAGGTGGTATGTTTAAACTTCTAAATCTGGGGGGGAGAGGGGGCCAGGCTTTTAGAAAATTTGTATGAGGGGCATCTGTCTGGCTTAGAAGACCCTTGATCTGAGGGTCGTGAGTTTGAGCCCCATTTTGGGTATAGAGATTACTTAAGTAAATAAAAACTTTACAAAAATTGTATGTTTTTTTATGATGAGGGGGATTAGTAATTAAGCAATCTTGTTGGAACTTAAATTTTATGGCGTTTGCATAGATTTATAACTCCTCATGGATGGCAGAGAACCGTGGCTGAGAGCACAACGCACTTTGGGGTGGACCTGGAAGTGAGTTTGACCTCTATTTCCTAGTTGGGTGACCTCTATTTTCTTATTTGCGTTAATGTTAATATCTGTCCTGCAAAGTTGTTATAAGAATTATATATGTTTGGGGCACCTGGGTGGCTCAGTCAGTTAAGCGTTTGACTTCGGCTCAGGTCATGATCTCACAGTTCGTGGGTTCGAGCTCTGCATCAGGCTCTGTGCTGACAGCTAGTTCAGAGCCTGGAGCCTGTTTTAGATTCTGTGTCTCCCTCTCTCTCGGACTCTCCTCTGCTCACGCTGTCTCTCTGTCTGTCTCTCTGTCTCTGTCTCTCTCTCTCAGAAATAAAAACATTTTTAAAAATTAAAAAAAAAATGATATATGTTTTGGGGCACCTGGGTGGCTCAGTCAGTTAAGCATCTGACTGGCTACGGACATGATCTCACAGTTCATGTGTTTGAGCCCTGTGTCGGGCTCTGTGCTGACAGCTCAGAGCCTGGAGTCTGCTTTGGATTCTGTGTCTCCCTCACTGTCCCTCCCCTGCTCTCATGCGCGTGCTCTCTCTCTCAAAAATAAGAAAATTAAAAAAAACATTTAAAAAATTAAAAAAAGAATTACATATGTTTTAAAAATCTAAATGGTTAGAACAGACCCCAGAAGGGGCGCCTGAGTGGCTCAATCGATTAAGTGTCCAACTTCTCAGGTCATGATCTCACAGTTTGTGGGTTTGAGACCTGCATCAGGCTCTGTGTGACAGCTAGCTCAGAGCCTGGAGCCTGCTTCAGATTCTGTGTCTCCTTCTCTCTCTGCCCCTCCCCTGCTCACACTCTGTCTCACTCTGTTTCTCAAAAATAAATAAATGTAAAAAAAACATTTTTAATTAAAAAAGTCCCCAGAAGAAAGCAAGCATCCAATCAGTGATGGGTGTGTTGGACTCTGTGAGTGTTACAGCTGAGGTGGCAGCAGGAGATTTGACAGTTGTTGCCTTTACCATCCATTGTCTGAAACAGTGGGGCCACCTGGATACAGGAGCCCAGAGCGCTATGTTCTTCCCTTGGGTAAAGATCAACAGCCACTGGCCAAGCCTGTGCTTCTTACCTTAAGGCTCGAGTAATGTTAGGATCTGCAGAAGATTCCAGAAGACTGTGGAAGATTTTGGGGGTAGGGGAGGATAGTTTTGTGTGCTGAAATAAATGTGATATATATGATTATTATGCAAAATTCTTGCTGTTTATGATAAGGCAGAAGACTTGAAAAAGCATTGATGCCTACTTTGAGATACTTGAGCTCTGCCCCAGGTGATGTTATCAGTTTCACACTCAAATGGAAATACTGAAATGCTGTAGCATCAAGTAGAGTCCAGTGCACAAGGGGCTTCCCTGAGGGGACACCATAGGACTTGGTGCTCCTGTGTACAAATACTGGTATGTCCAAAGAGACAGAAGCTTTGTGAGTGAGGGCTCCAAGACCAGCTTGAGGAACTGGCCTCTGCAGTAAAAGCGCTTTGTAGGGAACAATATATTTGCTATTGTCTCCCCACCATTCCTGGCTATGGGATCAGTTTTGGTTATCTCCCAATGTGTACACATTGACTTGGCTTCATACAGTGTAAAGGCCAATGTCAATGAAATTCATGTTTGTTTCAGAATAAAAGATCCCTGAGAAAGCAGAAATCATTCCATATTTGTGTGCTCATCACATAAGGATCTGTGATTCATACCTGTGGGAGAACTAAATGTTATTGATTAGAATATGAAGCTCTCCTTGCCATGTGCTCATGCACACCAAGTGGGTAGTGAATCAGAAATAATTTCTAAATCTGAAATCTCCCCAAAAGTCATCCAGAATATTTTATCCTGGAATATGGTTGGTTCTGTTTTTCATACACACGTGACGAATTACACTTTCAAAAGACTGATTGAAAGCACTTTCCTTTGTGTGACTCCTTTTCCACTGCTAACCTTGGGCCTGTGAGTTAAGGGATGACCTTTATCTATATTATGTAACTCCACATTACCAGCAACTGTGCTAGTAAATATTCATGAATGGTTCTAGTAGAACCCATTGTTCTCATCTGGTCAAAACCTGAGCTCCTGATTTGGAGCTATGAGGATCAGGTTCTTTTCCTTACCCAAATTTTCAGCTGTGGCTAGGGACCCATTAGTGGGCTGTGAAAGCAATTTAGTGCATGGAGATGAGCATTTTAAACAAATTAACCAGTGTAGGGAGAAGAGGACCTCTCGGTGTATATCACACAGTAAGCGTAAATACCGCTTTCCAGATGTGTTTGTGTGTACACTGGGTTATCAGGATCTGCTCTAAGCCGGTAGACTGTCCCCAAGAACATGGGCCAGAGCAGTGAAAGCGAGCTCTGATGCCTCTTGCTATCACTCACAGGCCCAGTTTAGGAAGAGGCGTCTTTAGGCCAAATTAGAAGAACGGTTACCGCTTCTAGAAGTCCAGGCGGGATCTGGTTCAGGCATGCTGTTGGTAAGAAGGAGTGAGGTAGGCATTTTCCCAGGGCTTGTGGGTCAGGCCTATTTATTTAGTTCCAGCATTATTTTATTTAATTTATTTTTTAAATTTACATCCAAGTTAGTTAGCACAGAGTGCAACAATAATTTCAGAGGAGAGATTCCTTAATGCCCCTCACCCATTTAGCCCATCTCCCCTCCCACAGACTCTCCAGTAATGTGGGTCAGCCTTATTAATTGGAGAATTTCCTCAAGGGCATCCACAATGTCAGGGAACAGAGCTTGGGCCCCACTGTGGAAAAAGGTTTTCTGGAGGGATAGCCAGAAGGCAGAAGGTTCTCCCTTTGATTTGTTTCTCTCAGAGACAGCCAGATATACACAAGCTAGGTGGCATTGCACCCCTCAATTATATCACCAAATACCAATTACACTTTTATAATTCAAGCATACTGTTTGAGACTGAATCCACACTGTTGTACCGTATTAGCACAAGAACAACAGCTTGTATATAGCTCCAGGCCTACAAGCCTCAAGTAATTTAAATGATGCTCTGAGGATCAAAAGGAGAAAACAAGTTAGCATTTGTTGGTAGAGCTTTGGCCCCACAGGGAGCTTTCCCAGGAATCATGTAATCAAGATTCCACTTGACAGTAACTCCTACCACAGAATCCAGGGATCCAAGGCATCAAAATATGATCCCATCTCCCCAAGTTTAGATTTACAAAGAACTAAAGCCTGCTATACAATGGCAAGCTGTGGCAAAAACGTTGGCTTTGCTCAGAAATATCTTAAAGGATTTTTCTAAACCCTAACTACCTGCTGCATATGGGACATTTCTCAGTCTCTTCCAACTCACCCTGGGGCCACAATGGCTTCCTCTCCTATTTCAGAACTCAGGTTTGAGCCTGATATCATTAGGCGTAGCTCAGATTCCTCCTCCCTGTGACAGCTCAGTGACATTTCCCCAGCATATTAAGTTTGATCCAAAGACAAATTTAAGAAATTTCTGGGGATTTCTTAACTATGAGTCTTTGAAACCAGGAAAAAAGGCCACTTGAAAGAAGATATTAAAAAATACGAGTAAGATTGAGTAAAATACAAAATATTCTTGTGTTACTTTAAAGGAAACGCACAGTCATAGGTAGATTTTCATGCAGTGAAGGGGGAGAGCAGGTTGCCTGTTGAAGGCCCTCCTCAAGGGGCAGAGAGCCGCCTCTATTTACTGCTCTGTGGTTTTGAGTTTGATTTCTTTGGAAATACAGATGGCTGGCAGGAAGAAGGAAGCATGAGGTGACTGCCAACTTTGTGTTGCTTTTTCCAGGAAGGTCTGGGCAGGGTGGGTATGGAGAAAGGCGAGGCAGGGGAGAGCCTCTGTGGATTCCGTGAATTGCTGACTTGGGGTGGTGCCAAGCTCTTAAAAGCCACTAGTGGCATTTGGGCTGCAGTTATGCATCTACTCCTGACCAGCCAGGCCCAGGTGGTGTTTCATCCCAGCCTCCTGGAATTTAAGCTTTGTTGAGATTTCATGGTAGGAAGCAGGAGTGGGAACCAAAGACATGGACGCTTCTGCCCACCAGCCTCCTTCCACACCTGCTCAGGCCCCGTGCAGTGCGCCCCTGCCTGTCTGACACTTGGATTCTGCTATGAGCAAAATGACGCTTCCTGTGGCTTTCACCTTCCTCCCAGAAGGGGCACTCAGCTTCTAGTTGAGGGGGGAGAAGTCTCCTTTTATGCCTATTTTAGGCCAACCCCAAAGCTTCCCCTTCAGATTATTAGCTCCGAGGTATCTTTCTGAGTCTCTATCTTCACTTTAGAGCAGATAAATGGACTTTCCTGAATAAAGTTGCACAGGTGCTGTCCTTCAGGCTTTGATACCATTAGCAGCAGTAGAAAGAGTATGAACTGGGGTGCCTTGGGCGTTTAGCAAGAAGCAGTTTTCCAGTGGGGATGTGCTGTGCTCCTGCCTGTGCTCACCAGTTACTGTGCTCTACATCTGCAGTGAGGAAAGAATGGGGCTCCTGAGACGTTAATGACCGCAGTTTGGTTAAATAGCACCTTTTCCTTCCAAAGGACTTGTCAGGCATATTTGCATTTAATCCCTGCAGCCTCTCATGAGGAACCCTGCTGAAGAAGCACGGTCCGTGAGGTTGAAGGACTCTCCCGAGGTCACACAACTGGTTTGCTTGCAGACTGAGCTGCGACTTCAAAACCTCTGACTCCAGGCCTGATGTTACCAGCCCTGATGATACACCAGCAGAGGGAAGGGAGAATGTAGGAGGAAAGCTTCCCAGGGGAAGACAGGCATCCTGGGCCACACTGAGAGGTCAGCGAGTGGAAGAATGTGACTCACTGGTGTGTGTCATTGGAATCATGAGTGGATTGACGGGATTAGGCAGTCCTTGGAGGCGTCACATTCTTCTTAAATGACTTTGAAGGATTGCTGAGGGAATCAAGACTTAGGGACACAAGTGGCATTTCTGTCTCTCTAATTAGAAGTCCTGATATGAGAGAGGAAGGAGATCGTGGGAAATGATCGAGGTGGACGATGTCACAGTGTGACCTTTAGGTTCTTGGCATGTGGGTTAAGATGTCCGAGTGGGGACTGTGGCTGGGAACGGAGGAATCAGGCAAAGACACGGAAGAATCTTCTTAGTGGGAGACTTGCCTTAGCAAGTTATTCTGGAAGATATATGTCTAGGTAACACTATATACCCTAGAGAAGCACATAACAAAAAAACTACCATTCTGGAGATAGAACTTAGGAATTATCAAGAGAAAGTGATAGACAAGAAGATTCTAAGTGCTATTCTTTAATACCTTTAGTATTTATGAATATACATTGGTAATAAAGGTGAACCTAAAATTTTAATGTAAAGATATAAAAAGAAGTCCAAGGTATCACTGATAGGAAGGATTCAGCCCTGAATTCCAGTCATGAAAAAAGCATCCCACTAAAGCAAAATGAATGGGAAAGCCAAGACTTTGTTATGTCTTTAGAGGGAAGCATGCATGCTAAGGAGGAAGTACTAGCCTTCATCCATCTGTTCATCCATTTAGCTAGTATCTACTTTGTCTACTTTACATCCACAGTGTGCACAGTTGTAAATAGGAGGGAATAGCAGTGAATAAGACCCAAATCTCTGCCTTCATTGAGCTCATGTTCCAGGGCAGGGCTAGGGGGAGATATAAACAAGGAAACAAAATTAATAAATAAGTAGTTTCAGATCGTCCCGTGTGAGCATCACGAAGAGCTGCAGCCTGATAAGCTTGAGCGCTCAGAGAAAGCTGGGAGGGTCTGGGGGAAGAACGGCACAGGCAGAAGGGACAGCAAGGCCCCATGGCGTGTCAAAGAGCTAGCGTGAGCAGAGCACAGTGGCGTGATAACAGATGTCAGAGCAGCGTGTAAAGATCAGATCACATGGGGCCTTGTCGTTGGGTTATATTTTATATGGAAAGCCAATGGGGAATTTTAAGCTGAGAAGTGAGGGCTGTCAGTTAAAAGAGAGAAATGGTTGTAGGAGATTGGCTAGCAGGCTGGTTGGCCAGTCTGTAAATATAAGCAAACCTCTCTCTAACTCAAAAACAAAACAAAACAAAAAACTCCAAAAAACCTGCCCCTGAGACGAGATGTGTTCATCCTGGAGGAGTCCTAGATGCTACTCATCAGAAGGGTGTTAGGACACCTGTGCACCTGTGCAGGGACCTCTTAAGTTTAGATATTCAGAGAATACACAGAATAGCGCACAGCCAGGTGAGATCAGAGACAGGTGAGGCGAGGAACGCGCCTGTGGGTGAGACATCAACCTGGAAAGCAAGAGAGCTCTTTGCTTTTGTTTTGTAAATATGTGTAGAACAGAGTAAAGCCACTGCCTGAGGTAGATAGCATTCACTGATTTGCTTACAACCTGGACTATTTGTTGGGCGCTTGTTATGCATCCGGCACTCTCTTAAATAGCAGGGATGCCACAGGTGAGAGATGAATACCTCTGTCCTCACAGAACTTAATGTGGGAAGGCGGGGTGCAGGGGAGCAGTTGAGAAAATAAGTATCAGGAAGTAAAATACTTTAAATGTTAGATGGTAATGGATGACAAGGACAAAAATAAAACCAAGAAGGGGAAGAAGAAAATTGGGGGAGGGGAGCAATGTTAAAGAAGGTCATTTCATTACTTGGCTTTTATTTAGAGTATGATGGGGAAATCATTGGGGGGTTTGAGCAGGGTAATGACGCTATCTGACATTTTAAAATAATTACTCTGGGTGCTCTGAGAATAGAGATAAAGGACAAAACGGAGCAGTCTTTCAGCATCTTCGCCACCATCACTCTGGTCCTGGCACTATCTGCTCTTACCTAGATAATTTTGCAGGGAGGTCTGGTGAGGGGACTGCAATAGTGTGGGCAGGAGAAGGCACTGGGCCTGTTTGTTGGGAAGGTAGAGCTGACAGTATTTGATAGCGTGTCAACAGACGAAGCCCTCAATTCATTGCTATTGCATTTGCCTCTTACTAGAAGATCAAGCAGGGGAGGAATTCTAGGCTGCCAGCAAGAAAAGCAGGCAAAAGACCGTTCACAGGTGGAGGCTGGATGATGAGCACATGTGGCCAGGAGGTCGTTAAAGTGGTGGAACCATGGAGGGGACGTGCCCTGAGAGCCCTGGTGAGAGAGGAGAGGCGGCTCACTGTGGGAGTCTCTGAGGAAAGGATGTCCTTGGTGCTGGGGAGCCTTAAGGAAGATCATCAGGAAGTTACGAAGCCAGGATTCCAGAAGCATCATTCACACATGTAAAATTCCTGAGCATAACAGCAGGGGAAAGAGTGGGAAGCCACCTGTGAACCTAGGCTGAGGTCATCAGGGAGGATGGGAGAGCAGGAAGAGGGGCTGACTTGGTCTGGGAGGGTGAGTGAGGTGGGAACAGTGAGTGCCTTTCTCTTGCCTTAGGAGGCAGAGGGCATTGAAATACACCAATGGTACCCCCCATGGCCCCAGGTGCCTCAGTCGGTTAAGTGTCTGACTCTTGATTTTGGCTCAGGTCCTGATCTCATGGCTCATGAGATCAAGCCCCAGGTCGGGCTCAGTGCTGATTTTGCTTGGGAATTCTCTCCCTCTCTCAGCCCCTCCCCCACTCTCTCACTCACACTCTCCCTCTCTCAAAGTAAACAAACATTTAAAAAAAGAAAAATACTCCAATGGCTGACTGGGTGGTTTAAGAAAGAATTTCCCCAGCTGCTCTCCAGTGGAATGGGCTGATGCTGTCTGCGGCACAGCTCCCAGACAGTGACTATCCATGACAGAGTCTAGGGACCAGTATGAGGTATGTTGTTATAGCAGAGACTCCTGCACTGGAGGTATAGCCGACTTAGTGATGCTTTTCTTTCCAGTAGGTCTGGACCAGTGGTGCCTTGTCTTTTCAGCTTTGCCAAATCAACATTACAAGGGAAACCATTACTTAAAAAACAAATGTTTAATGGAAACTTCTTTCCTTAATGCAACTTGCCTCCACTTAGGAAAAGCCCTTTAATTTAGCCCTTTATAAGCCTTGATTTTTTTTTCTCATCTTTCTGTCAATTGGCCTTATGACTATTCATTAGGGACTGACCTAAAATAAGAGTTATTCTGAAATCTTTCCTAAGCCTTTCAGTTTTGCTTTCTTGTAGCAAGTAACTATTTGAATATCATCTCTAGTCAGTTATATTATGGTAGAAACTATTAAGTAGTTGGTATTTGGAATCTTCACATTTAGTCAAGATTTGAGAAATCATGGAATCTGATATGAAGGAATAGAACTTTTCTTTTACAAAAAAAAATTGTATTTATTTATTTTAACTTTATTTTTGAGAGAGCACAAGCAGGGTAGGGGCAGAGAGAGAGATGCTGATAGCAGCGAGCCAGATGTGGGGCTCGAAGTTACAAACTGTGAGATCATGACCTGAGCTGAAGTCAGACGCTCAACTGACTAAGCCACCCAGGTGCCCCAGGAATAGACATTTTCTTTTCTTTCTTTTTTTTTTTTTAATGTTTTTTATTTTGAGAGAGAGAGAATGAGAGTGGAAGAAGGGCAGAAAGAGAGAGAAAGACAAAATCCCAAGCAGTCAGCACCGAGCCCGACCCAGGGCTCGATTCTAGGAACTCTGAGATCATGACCTGAGCTGAAACCCAAGAGTCCGACACTTAACTGACTGAACCACCCATTTTTCTATTAACTTCTGTTTCTATTTCTGGACATTTTCTATTTATCATAGGTCCCAAATAACTTCCTCTCTTGGAGCTCAAACTACAAACCCAGTGTCCCCCAGCTGAGAACAGTAGAAGCCAGGGCTGAGCTGGAAACAGAGTCTACAGCCTGGGCGTGAACTACCATGCAATATGAACAGCAGACAGGCCTTACAAATGGGTGGGAACGGGAATGGCCCCCTTCAACCCAAACACATGTTTGAGGGAGGCCTGCTGTCAGTGGGAGAGGCCTCTGCCGGGCTCTTCAATAGAGGTGAAATGCCTGGTAAGTAGTGGAGGGTCTGAGGACACAGCCTGGTGTTTCCCTAGCTTCCCGCTGTCTTCCCTGTGGACTGTGTAGTGAAACAGCCCCCAGGTTTGTCCCCATGTGGGCATCTTTTGTTCTTTTGCGTCACACAGAAAATTCCCTTTTGCCTTTTGTCAAAAAGACCCATTTCTTCATCCAGTGCCTGCTTTTCTCCCACTGACAGGCCGACAATAATGGTCTTGTCTCAGATTTTTCAGCTAGAATGAGGAATCCCCAGAGCTGAGCCCTGAAGTCTCCTTTCTTTGGTGTGTTTTCTGGGGAAGTTGGAATCTAGCTTCAGGCCACTAAGATGGTATGTGATCGTGGGAAAATCACTTAACCTCTCTGAGCCTCAGTCCCCTCAAATAAAACCTTGCAAACTTAGGAGACATTTCAGACAAAGCAAGCTAGCACCAAGCCCAGTGTGGGGCCAACCTCGGTAAATCATAGCTGCTGTTGTGATCATTAGCTATCACTAATTCATACAGACGTTAATAAAGCTGCCAGTTTAAACTTGTTTTATCCTTTATCATACCAGACTTTCACTGTGAAAAAGGAAGTCTGCCTACCTTTATATGGTGGCCTGTGCTTAGGACCCAGAAAGGTAGAGAGGGAGAGGGTGTTGTACTTCTTTATTTGTAGTTATTCACCCTTCTCCTAGGTTGGTGACAGCAGGGGAGAGGGCTCTTACGTGACTGAAAACCAGTAATGGCAGGAACAGAATAAGCCTTTTTCAAAGTTTCGTTTCTATTTTTACTACTTTTGTTGTTTTCGAAGATGAAAATATAGCAACTAAAATATTAGAATTTGCACTTGACCTTGTGGGTGACAACTCCCAGGTGAGTGTGTGTCTTTTGGAGCTGTGGTAACACAGACGTCATGCTCCTGAAGGTCTCTGCCCTGAGAGAATTTGATGACCTGGGCTTTCAGGGGATCTGAGAACAGCTCTGTGGCTGCCTTTTCAAGCCTGTTAAGAGTGCTATGAGCCTGTCTGTACTGATCTCTAAGTAATTTCCAGTCACTGGTGCTGGAGCTGCTACCTTCTGCCTCCCTTTTAATCTCCTGACTCCTGGATCTTAGTCTTCAGGCGCCAGTCCCTCTCCTGGCCTCGTCCACAAGGCGTGCGCACGCCCACTTTAGAGCCTCTCCCGGACCATTTCTCTCCTGTCCTTTGAGCCATATAGTCTATCATCTTTAGGGTCAAGCTAATTGCTCAACTGATTTTGAATATGAGCTAATGACACTTGGTCTATAGTAGTGGTCCTCAACTCTGGCTACAAATTAGAATCATCTGGTAGCTTAAAAAAAAAAAATCCCAGTGCCTGGTTCTCATCCCTGGAGGTTCAGATTTAATTGCTCTGAACTATGACCTGGGAGTCTGGATTTAAAAAAAAAAATTTTTTTAACCTTTATTTTTGAGAGAAAGAGAAAATTGGGGAGGAACAGAGAGAATGGGAGACACAGAATCCGAAGCAGGTTCCAGGCTCCAAGCTATCAGCACAGAGCCTGACACAAGGTTTGAATTCACAAACCTTGAGTTCTTGACCTGAGCCAAAGTTGGATGCTTAACTGACTGAGCCACCCAGGCATCCCATGGGCATCTGGATTTTTTAAAGCCCTCACAGGATGATTCCACATGCAGCCAGGGTTGAGAACCACTGTGCTAAGAACTCACTCAATCCCCAAGCTGAGTGTATTCTAATAATAGTTCTATTTGTTCCCCAAGTGACTTGTATACCAACGCATTTTAAATAGTTCATATGAATATAAAAACATCACAGTGGCTGTTTCCACCTCGCGTTAATTTGATAGATTTCGGGAAAGGATATAGTACAGTTTTTTGTTTGTTTGTTTGTTTTGTTTTTGACAATTGAATTCCTAGAGTACCTCTGGGCTTACTTGATGGCTCTAACCAGCAACTGGCATTTATCAAGGTCTCACCATGTGCCGGGCACTGTGCTCAATACTTCCTAATCTCAGCACAGTCATTAGCCCATCTTCATCCTCAACCCCACCAGTAAGTTTCATTTTCCCCCTCTCTCTGATTAATAAGGGTTCTGATGTCCAGAGAGGCTCACTCGCTTGCTCAGGGCTGGCCAGGAAGCCTGGGCACATCTGGTGCCAAAGATTCACTGATCCCTTGGGAAGGAGCAACTTACCTAAATATCTTCCCAAGAAATAAGGATGTCCTAACATTAGCTTTGGGGTTGAACTGTTTTTGAATTGGATTGCATTCTTTTGTGTAGCAAGAGCTCCCGTAATTTGATTTCATGCTCACTCTCAAGATGCCTGTATATGTCCAAAATTAGGAGCCCATTTCACAAATTAGTTTTCTTTCTGCACTCAGGAAACATTATTTCTGAGAAGTGTCTTGTTTCTAGCACCTAACCTAGTAGCTACCCCAGTTTTTACTTAGTGTCCCTAATACTTCTTTGAGGTGATGAACAGGCAGTGCTTTCCCCATTTTACAAGAAGGGGAACTGGGGTGCCAAGTATTTGTTATCTAGGAAATATTAGTAATAGCTACCACCAAGTGAGTACTTCCCAAGTGCCAGGCTCTGTGCTAAGCCCTTTACATCCTCTATGATTATCCTAATTTTATAGATAAGGAAACTAAGACCAAAAAAAAAAAGGTGGAGTCACTTGCCCAGGGTGATACTATTAGTAACCAAGTGCCATGTTCCTTTGCTGTTTGTTTGTTTTTTAACTTCTTATGGGCAAAATTGCAAGACACTTCATTTTCTCTCCTTTGTTAGCCTGGCCAGCCTCTGCTGTGTAGGTAATGGCATTTGGACAACCATGTCTGGAATAAGCCACTGAAGCATCAACTGGCTTTTCTTTCCGTGTGTCGAATGGCCATTTAATAGCTATTGTGAAACAAAGAATTTTCTGCCAACCTTGAATATCACACTGAGGTCAAACAGGCTCTAAATATATTCCTTTTCCAGCCATCCCAGTACCAGACTGCTTTGGTATAAACAACCCCTGAAGGTCAGAACCAGTTCCTGGAGCAGTTTCACACCCCATCGGCCACTGAGCTCTGCTGTTTTCCAGCTCTGGATTAAGGACAAGACTCTTGTCACTGCTGCTGGGGCACTTCGTTATCATACAGGCACGAAACACATAGGACAGAAACCCATCTCCCCTTCTTGCCAGTTATGAACATACCACCTTATTCTCCCTTTAGGAGTAAATAGAGACTTGATATTTTCTGATTTGTTAATTACGCGTGCACACTTACTGGCGATTCCGTAAGAAGAGGAACTCCATGCACAAAGAGACTGGCAGTGCAGTGAGTGATGGATGGAGTGTCCGGGAGAATGAAGTACCTAGCCGCCTGTGTCAGGGCAGCGGGTCGCTGATTGAGTGCAAACCTTTTTTTGTTAATGTTGTTTATCCCCCTACAGGGCATACAAAACCATTGAGGATGATGACTTGAAGTTTCCCCTTATATATGGAGAAGGCAAGAAGGTAGGCATGTGCACTTCCCCCGGACTGAGAGAACAAGGCTCTGCCTCTGCACAGCCGGTGGAGTCCCTGTGTTCCGCTCAGCAGACTGTGATTTTATAGCCTTGACGGTTTGGAAGAATATCAGCTTCCATCATCCTGCAGGCCTCCTGTCTTGAGGGTCCAAGGTGGCAGGACTGGGGGAGAGGGCGGGGAGCGGTGAGCACAAGGGACGAAAGTCTGTTTGGTGAAGATGACATTCTCCTGCTCAAATCTATTTTCCATAGCTTTTGACTGTGTTGAAACATGACCACATCCACATACGTCATCTCACTATATTTCTGACACCAAGCCATGAGGCAGGCAGAGCCGGCAGCAGTCTGTCCATTCGGTAGCAGAGGCAGCGGCGAGTCGGAGGTGAAAGCCACTCAGGCAGCCACACAGCCAGCCAGGGTGGTAAGACGTGTGGAGCCACGGCCATCTACCCGCTTCTAGAGCTCTCCCACGCCGCCACGGAAGTTCAGATTCTGCAGGTCTGCTTCTCCACTTGCCCCGGGCAAGGAGACCCAAAGCTTCACTTGGATGGAGCTCAGGGACCAGAGCCCAGGCCGAGCTCGCAAGGAGCATTGGTCACGCGCTTCCAGGGCTCCCGTGGGAAGGACACCCTCAGGAGCAGGCGCACTGTGGAGCAAAGGAAGGCTGTCCGTCCTAGTCTGTGAGCAGAGAGAGGCTAGAGGAGGTGGTCCTCCTGGACTGGGGATGAGGAAGCTTTCAGATGGTTTCCAGTGAGAACAAACCGCTTCTGAGCCACTGCCTTCTTCCTCTGAGCATGAACACACTTCACTCTGTGCTGAGACCTCCAATTAGATGTGAAAAATGGGCTCACGTTAAAAAGAATCTTCCACCGAATGTTTCCAGTTTTTGATGGGATTTTTTTTTTTTTTTTTTGAGGAAGTGGTGACTTCTTATAAAACCGAAGGATGCCTTCACCCGCAGTTGTGAGCATGTGCATGTGTGCTCAGGCATCCAGCCATACGTGTGTGAGAGAGCACGCAGGTTTAGGTTTGCGGCTCAGGGTAGGAGTGATTTCAGTACAAGGAGACGTTTCGTGCAGGGGAGTGAAACATGAATGTTGAATCATACAGGGATCATCTTTCAAACGATCTTTCCCTGTTCATGGAAATGGACCACCTCCCACCTCACCATCCTTGGTTGAGAATCACAGCAGAAAACCATTCTGTTGCTGATAGTGTTACCTGTGCCTTTCAGTATGATGGGTACGGTGAATGCACATCCTCAGCCCAGTGCCCTATGCCTGCAGCTACCGCTCTGTGTGGGGCTGAGGTTCTCAGTAAGACCCTGCTACACCCAGCGAGTTCCAGGAAGCTCAGCGCCACCTCCTATTTTCTTTGCATCCCTAGTATCTGCCCGGCCCAGGACCTGGCAATAAATGCATCAGGATTAAATAAAGTTTTCAGTTATGTACAGTACACTGTCCTCCATACCAAAGGAAAATGGAATAATGTGTTCTTAGAAGACAATCAGTATAGGATTTAAGGGAGCAGAGGCCTTTCCCGTTAAGCCAGTGTTCCTTTCACCGGGACATCGTGTCTCTCAAGTATTTCAGTTAATTAGGGCTTGCCAGTTCTGTGATAGGCAGCTGGCAAGTTCTGTCGTTGTACCTGATGGCCTGTTTTAAAAGCTGCCGTGGCTCCGATCTGTTCCAGACTTGCCCGGCAGTAAAGCGGCACAAGATCACCGTCAGTGGGCTCTTGAGAAATTGTTACAACTTAACCTGTCAGTTCCGTGTAGATCCTTGGCAGGGGTTTTGTCTTTCCCGTCTGCATACACCCACCCAGAAGCTCCGGAATACTTACACTGCCGTAACTTTTGATTTTATTTCTGCCAGTGCTTTTAAAGATTTGTGTGGGTAACACCTACATACTTTGTAAACAAGTTCGGTAACTAGCAGAAACATCAGATTTCTTTAGACTAAAAACACCCACCTGTGCTTTTCTAGCCAGAGGAGCTGCCATTGCAGTGGGGAGGGTAGAAGGGCAAGGGACTCCGAATTTTCACATTTAGGGTTGGACACTTCTTAGCTAGTAGGGAGCCAGCCGATCCAGCTCCCCACAGAACAGAGAGCTTCTGTAGCCCACCTGACCAGAAGTCCCCAGGCTTTTCATCTTGCATCTGCCTTTTACCTCCTCTAATGTGTGCCTTTAAAAAAATAAGTCATGGTTTCATTTCCACTTTAATGTAAACCTGCCCATCTTCTGAAACCTACACCAAAATCCCGCAGCCTTTTTGGGAAAACAGGATGAAGATGATAGTAATGTGTTAGATTTTAATGTTTCTTAGCATGTGTAAGTTACTGTTGTTACACCCAAACACTAGAGCGAGGATTCAAGCCCAGGTGTATTCAGCCCTGGGTCTCCCCATGAAACTACACTGGATATATTATTGAAGATCCAAGCGTTCAGCCACTGGACTCCATTCTACCGAGAATGACCTTCATTCCATCCTTCTGTGTTTACACATCCCAGTGCTGCCCATCCTTCTGCTAAAAACGTAGTGCCACCACCTCCAGGGAACCTTCTCAGCAGGATTTTTACCTCCTCTGTACTCATATAACCCATGGCTTATGTGTCTTTCAGCACTTGGCCATATTTTACATATTGTTAGTTAGATATGCACCTCTGATCTCCCTAAGCAAAGTCCTTTATAATAGGTACAAGTCCTTAGATATTTGTCCCCCACAACATGGTGCCTGCACATAGTAGGTGCTCAGTAAATGTTTGGGTAGATCAGATCTGTGGCATCCCAGGAGGTAGAAGGTTGACTGTGCAGGCATTAGTATAATAGTATTATTTCCTTAAGCATTCAGAAAACTGTTCATTTATTATCTGGAAAGCACAGGTGATGAGGTCTCAACCCTGAGGTCTCTGTGTTGTTATAAGAAAGTGACATTTTGTTCCTTTCCACCCAGAGGGAATTGGTAGGGATGTTAGGACAGGTTACAAAGTTCAAAGAGTTTCTTTTCTCTACTATAAAGTGTAATATATGAACTTGGGGAGGGTGGAAGCTGCCTTTGCCTTTTTTTTTTTTTTTTTTTTTTAATCTTTTAACTAGTGCCTGTCAGGAACTAGAGACATGGCAGTTGTGTTGAACAAATACTTATAAGGGTGGGTGTATCACAGACGGACGGATGGATGGACAGATTGTGTTGGATTTGATTTGAACTGATTTCAGGGGCTATAGACATCACCCACGTGTTGATTTAGTTTACTGGCTGCCCTTCCTTCCAGTCTCTACAAAAGAAAGCCAAAAAGAGACAGCAGCAGCCCATTAAACTTAAGATAATTGGTAGAAAAACCACTCCTTAAGTACTTAAGTGATCTTGGCAAGCCCTTCTTTGGAAATAGCTACCCATGTTAAGTTAGGAGCAGGGGATCTGGAGAGAGACAAAAAGAACTGGAAAAGTAATGTGTTTTCTTGGCGTGTGGCAGCCACATTGTGCCAGGAATGCTTTCTCTGTATGTGTTTCTGATGACCCTCTGCTTATACTCCTAGGCCCGTGTAATGGCAACTATTGGAGTGACCCGGGGACTTGGGGACCATGACCTGAAGGTGCATGACTCCAACATCTACATAAAACCATTCCTGTCTTCAGCTCCAGAGGTACTACATGAGGTTTTTGTTTCTATTTTGTTCAATCAAATATTTTCTACATGCTTCCTCCCACGGCTTGCACCTCTCACCCAGACAGGAGCCCCCTTTCGTCACATGTGCTTCTGCAGTGTTCCTACGTCCCACTCCATCCTCACTCTGACTGTCCTGCTTCAAACCTTCCTCACTTCCTGCCCAGGTGGTTGTTGCATAGCCCCTGAGTGGCATTTCCTGCCTTCTCAATCCATCCCACATATTGTCGTCAAACAGGCATTCTGACCCCTGATTGCTCAGAGACCACATCCCGGGGCTATGAGAATAAAGCCCAGACTCCTTTGGTTGGCACTCAAGGCTTATTGTAATTTGTCTGACTTTCTAGACCAAAAATTTGCTCTTTGTTCCTCTAAACTTACCAAAAAGAATTTGCTGTGTCCTTCCTGCACATGGCCTTCAGTTTCCCACAGTTGCTTAAACTATTCCTTTTGACTAGAATGCCTTTCCTCCCTGTCTACAAACTCCAAATTCTTTTTTTCTCTAGGGTTTAACTCACATGCTTCTCCTGTGGAGACTTTCCTATTTCTCCCTCCCCCATCCGGAAATAACGTCTCTCTCTATATCGATACACATAAAGCAGCTACCTTTTAGAGCACTTCCACTCTCTGCCTTATATCATACTTGTTCACGTATATACTTTATCCCCTCATAGATTTTAATTTCCTGCAGAACTTGTATCACTCAGCTGATATTTAGAGAAGTTAACTGAGAAACAGGTTGTCATATCTTTGGTTAAAAAAATTTTTTTTTCTGGGGCACCTGGGTGGCTCAGTCAGGTAAGCATCCAACTTCAGCTCAGGTCATGATCTCAAGGTTTGTGAGTTCGAGCCCCTCATCGAGCGGGCTCTGTGCTGACAGCCTGCTTCAGATTCTGTGTCTCCCTCTCTCTCTGACCCACCCCCGCTTGCGCGCATGCGCTTTCTCTCTCTCTCTCAACAATAACATTAAAAAAATTTTCCCCCTCCTGAAACTAATGTTAAAGAAACCAACAACACATTTTTTCTTATGATACAGGAAACATTAAATTCTGTTTCAGGTTATATCTTTAGAAAACATTTTGCTTTTCTAAGTTACAGAGAAATCTAAGTAATAGATTAAGGTTAAGGCTCTATTCTTTTCACCTAATAAGGAGGCTGGAGTTTGGTGGCTGCTAGTGTTGGTGCATCACCTCTAGCGCACTAGGGTCAGTATCTCTGCTGCTCTGACTTTTCCTTCGTGGTTGCAAGATGATAGCAGCAGCTTTAAGCAATAACATCTTCAGGCAAGGCATGAAAAGAGGGGTAGCAGCCTGCCTGCTCCAACCTATACTCACTTGTGTCTCATTGGCCAGAACTGTGTCACATGACCTCCCCAGCTGCAAGGAAGGTTGAAGGAGAGAGCTTTAACCTTTCCAATTTTTACAATACAGGGGAGCCAGAGAGAGGTGAGTCAGGAACCGTGGTGTTTGCATTCTGTGTAACTACCTGTTAAAGCAATGCCTTGCATCAGAAATGCCCAGAATGTTTAGATACAGCTCCATCTGCATGTTCTTCCCAAGAGTAGGGGTTGTTTTATTTTTGTAATTTTTTGTTGTTTAATTTTTTATTTATTTTTAGTTTTAATTTTTTGATGTCTATTTATTTTTGAGAGACAGAGAGCACGAGCATGGGCAGGGGAGGAGGAGAGAGAGAGGGAGACACAGAATCTGAAGCAGGCTCCAAGCTGTCAGTACAGAGCCTGACAAGGGGCTCAAACCCATGTACTGTGACATCATGACCTGAGCTGAAGTCAGATACTCAATCAACTGAGCCACCCAGGTGGCCTGGTGGGTGCTGTTTTATTGAAGGCTTTTTTTGTTGGAAGAAACCAAAACCTACTCAAGCTAACTCAAAAGAGGAGGTGTTTGTTACACTAATATTGGAAAAAAGGTTTATGGTGTCCAGAGGAAGAACCGTGAACAGCCAGCCTTTATGGGAGAGTGATTCTGGAATCAAGGCACCCCTGGTGAGCCTCAGCAATGGGAATCTGTCACCTTCATGAGGGTGTTCTGCCCTTAACATAGCCAGTCATGTTCCATGTGTCTCTGCTACCAACCCAGTTTCTCACTCTTGATTCCAGATTACCAGAGAGGAATCTCATTGACTGGACTAATTTTTTGTTCATGTTTGTTTATTTTTTGAGAGAGAGAGAAAAAAACAAGCAAGTACATGAGAGGGAGGGGCAGAGAGAAAAGGTGACACAGAATCCCAGGCAGGCTTCTCATTGTCAGTGCAGAGCCCAACTTGGGACTCAAACCCACAAACTGAGATCATAACCTGAACTAAAACCAGGAGTCAGACACTCAACGGACTGAGCCTTCCAGGTGCCCTGTCGACTCACTTTTTATACCAGGCCACAAGTGACTTCCCAGCCTATAAATTGCCTCTTCATATTGTCTTCCCCAGAGCCATGGACACAAACAGCCACCAAGGTCCACCCCTTAGCAGGGCTGTGAGCAAGGGGGTGGTTCTTTTCAAGTCTTTATTGCTGAGGCTGGCCTTCAAAATACATCTAGCCACTGGAGGCTAGGAAGCCACAGAGGGGGACATCTCCAATGAATATAGGGCATGGAAGACACACACATTTCCTGATTATCACCCAGGATTTCAAGTGAGGCCAGCTTGGTGGAAATAATAATTACCATTTGCCAAGAGCCCATAGAGTCTCTTTTAGTCCTCAGAGCAATTCTGCATGATCAAGACCAGTGCTACCTAAAATGTCCAAGGTGGATCCCTGACTACTCTATTCTGGCCAACATCAGGATCCATGAATTATTGCTGAAACTACCCCTGGCCAGGAAACAACAAATACTAGACTCATAGATTCTATATTTCCCCCTTTGAGAGAAAGCCGTTCATCAGACCCGTTAAATGGTGCCATCCCCTTTCTTCTTTGTAAAAGGGACAGATGAAGTGTGACTCATGTTCTTGGTGGTGGTGGAGGGGTCCTTAGGGAACACTATCACTTTGCTTCTTGAAGCAGAGTGAAAACCTCTTTCTCCCCCGCTTCCACACATAGCTATGCTCTCTAGATAAAGTGAGAAGTTTGGTTTGGTTTGAAGGAGAATGATTTCTATGCAGATTATAGAGTTCTGAGACTGTAGGTTTAAAACTTGGGCATGCATGGAAGACTGCCTGGGGACTGATGAAAAATCCCAGTTGGTTGATCAGAAACCTCATGTCCCCCATCTAGAGTAATGCTGGTTCGTAGGGAATTGGGTTGGGTGGTTTGGCATTGGTGAGGGATTGGGCGGGTGGACATGTTTGAAAGGAAACCGGCCACCTCTGCAAAAATATAAGTGCTCTTAGAAAAGTTGTAGAGTTCACTAAAGTGTAGTTTTCATAGTAACAGTAACAAGTAATATCTATTAACTTCATAGTCTGGGCCAGACAACTTAACTGTGTATTTTACACATGTATCTCATTTAATCCCACAACAACACTATGAGGTACATATGATTATTATGCCCATTTTACAGACTGGTAAATTGAGATGCAAGGAAGTGAAATAACTCCCCCAAGGTTGTACATTTATTAAGTAACAAGTGGTACTTGTACCCAGGTCAATCTAATTTGATTAGGGTCTGTAGGGGAGAGAAGCTGAGTGCAAAGTAATTTATTTGGACAGTGTCCACGAGGTTCGAGGGGCTCTCAGTACAGGTTTGAGGGACTCTAAGAGGATCTTTGTCCTGGGACCTACGCAGCTCGAGTTTCTCAGAGAAATACTGCTGTCCTTGGGCTGAAGTTATAGAAAACGATGGCGTAGTAGAGAAAGTAATTGGGATAGACCATAATAGCCTTTAGTGTGTGCCAACCTGGGCCAGACAGAATTGTGCAAAATAAGATTGTGCACGTATAATTTAGCTTAATGGGTATGTAGTTTAGATCCCAAGATTCCTTTGCACGAGATTAAAATCATTGTACATTTTAAATGCTTCCAGATGGAGAGGCCCTAGCCAGAACCAGGAACGGGGAGGGGGAGGTTAGAGGGAAGGGAAGGAGCAGCTGGAATCGCCTACCACAGAGAAGTGTGGAAGACCGATGCAGGGGACCCCCTCGTTCCCATTCTTGGGGCAGCAACTCTTCTTTCTTGGGTGGTAGTGATAAACTCAAACACCAGAGAGTGGCTAGCGGGCTTTTTTGGGGGAGCATGGGAAGCCACGTAAATTTATCTAAACCATCGACTGAAGAATCACTGCCTCCTTTCCTGCCTGCATCCCCTCACCCCCACCCCACGCCCACCCTGACTCTCTAACTGTAACTTCCTAAGAACATTCCCCTGCTAGGCTCCATCTTTGCCAAGCATGGGTCTTTATTTCACATTTGGTTTCTAAATTTCAAATCCGGCTCAGTCTGGTAATTTTAACAGTTGGGGAGAAAATGTGATTTAGTTCTAAGTAGAAAGTCTCCAAAATCTTCTTGGAAATAAGCATTGTTCCCTTCATCATTGTAGCTCCTAATTCGATTTGATGAGCTAAATAAAAATAAGACAAAAACATGTGTATCAAATTTATGTAAAAAAATGCTCAGGGGTTTAAAAATTAGAGAAGGGTTTCTAGCCAAACACATTTTCAGTTTCACTGAAACACAAGGCGCTGGAAAAATCTCGTGTTTGCCAAACCCAGAGAGCAGCCGCCAGGTTTGCTGAGCCTCCCTCCTGTCTTCCAAGGTCTAAGACAGGGATTTCTGGCCAGGAACTGAATTCCACCAGAGGCCCCCGCCACCCGGGCCTTGGCCTGACCACTGGATGTGGAGGCGTGTTGACTCTCATCTGGTCCACAGCATCGTGTTCTCTCCATGTCCCAGTATAAGGTGCAGCCTTTCCCATGGAAGAGAAACCGCCTCAACCAGGTCTCACTTCTTCTTGCTCAGTGAAACTCATCAATATTCACCTTCCCTATACTATCCTGACGGAGTTCAAGCAGAGAAGGAAAGGGTCTGGGAACGGAGGCGCTAGAGCCCAGCCTTGCCGCGCGTCTTTTCCAGCATTTCTCCTCCCCACCCCAGTCCGGCACGCTTCCTGATGCGTCCATTACTCGGGCACTGCAGTGCAGGTCTGCAGCCTAAACCTGCAAATGTTCTCTGCTCCGTGGCCCTCCCTGACCCATAGCAGGCCCTCCCTAGAACTAGCCTTCCTCTTCGTGCGGCCTGCTCTCCGGCCTGCACTCCAGGACTGCCCTGGCCCCCTTTTGGGCTCTTGGAAGAATGATGTCTTTTCCCGAGTGGAGGCCAGTTTGCAAAGCCAACCCCCCTCCTCCATCTGCACCCCCTCTCCCTCTCCCCCTGCCAAACTGAGCCACAAGGAGCCCGGTTTTCTCTCTGCTTCCTTCTTCTTTTCCCTGGTGTTCGAGATTCCTGTCAGCTGTTTTTCATAATTGCAGATGACTCATTTAGCTCATTCTTTTCTTCATCTATTTTTTTCTTTCATCTGAAACTGCCTTCTCCAAGAGAAGGAAGACCCTAGACTCCAGTATCTGAATGCCCACGTGACCTGCGCTATTTTAGGCTGCCTTCCCCTTCCCTCAGGTGAGGTGAAAATACCTGTTATTCACAAGGTGCCAGGAAAAGCAAGTAAGAACATCTGCAGAGGGGCGCCTGGGTGGCTCAGTCAGCTAAGTGTCCCTCTTTGACTCAGGTCATGATCTCGCGGTTTGTGGGTTCGAGCCCCACGTTGGGCTCTGTGCTGACAGCTCAGATCCTGGAGCCTGCTTCAGATTCTGTGTCTCCCTCTTCCCCTCCTCCACTTGTGCTCTGTCTCTTTCTCTCAAAAACAGACTTAAAAAAAAAAAAAAACTATGGAGCTGCCTGGCACTAGGTCTCGTACATGGTCAGAGATGGTCAGGAAGTACTAGTCTTCCTTTCCCGTCAGTTTCTGGAAGGCTTTATACTTAGGGATCCCCAGTAGTCACGCCCATATTAAGAGATAATGACTGTCTTGCTTCAGCCCCCCTCTTGTCTCCCATGAAGACATGAACAAAAGTCAAGAGCTCATCATTGGGGCACCTGGGTGGCTCAGTCAGTTAAGCATCTGACTTCGGCTCAGATCATTATCTCCCAGTTTGTGAGTTTGAGCCCCATGTCAGGCTCTGTGCTGACAGCTCAGAACCTGGAGCCTGCTTCTGATTCTGTGTCTCCCTCTCTCTCTGACCCTCCCCCACTTGCTCGCGCGCGCACGCGCTCTCTCTCTCTCTCTCTCTCTCTCAAAAATAAAAATAAACCTTAGAGAAAAGTTTTAAAAAGCTCATGGTTGACAACATTTAAAGTCTTCTTATTCTTGGTAGCTTTTCATACCCCAAGCCAAAGTCCCATTTTGGGAAAGAGCTTGTTTTATTGTACTGTGTACTTTCTGCAGTCTGAACAATTCATTAAAAAACAATATTGATGCATAATGACACAGGGCAAAACCTGTACTATATTAAGTGAAACAGAATATGGTTGTGTATACAAAGAGTGTGATCATTAAGTTGGTAAGAAGGTATATGCGTGTGTATACAAATATACACGTGAAGGAAATTTAATAAAATGTTAACAGTAATTATCTTTAGGTGGTAGAGTAGGGTAAACTTGGGTGGGGGGAGTAGAGAGGGGTGATGGGCATGGAGGAGGGTACTTATGGGGATGAGCACTGGGTGTTATATGGAAACCAACTTGACAATATACTATTAAAAAAAACTTTAAAGGTGGGAAAAATACACACCCAAATTAAAAACAAAACAAAACAAAACAAAATTCCTCTCAAAAACACCTTAGGAGGTGGTGTGAGGTAGTATTTAAAAATTCAGACTGGGAATCAGTGTTGACTTGGAGCCCTGTCTCTTACTAGCTGGGTGACACGGAAAAAGGAACTCTACCTAAATCTCAGCCTCCTCTTCAATAAAAAGAAGACAGTAGGGTCGTTAGACGTGGGAACTTAAGGAACAAATTAAATGACCTATGTAAGTGCTTAGCCAGCACATGGCATAATAAATATTCACTCCTAATCCTCTTCCAGTTCCATCAAGACCACTAAGTTGCAGTGGCTCTTCACATGGAGATCCTGGGTCCCGTAGTGTTTATTGAGCAGCACCCTAGGGAACATGTTCTCAAGAGCATTAGAATTTTGGGACAAGTTGGATGGGGGACTAGTGAAAGAATGATCAGCCATAGACCCTGTGATTCCTGCTTCCTAAGAGAGGAGGGGAATTCAGAAGGAGAGAGGGCTATACAATCATGGAAGGAGGACAAAAATAAGAAGGAAGCAGGAATGAGTCTGGGATGAAGTAAAATCTGCCGTATGGGGTCATGGGGTCGGAAGATAGCTCTGAAGGGCTGTTAGCGGTAACGAAGCTGACGATTATGGAGGGCATGGAACTGGACCCAAGGCAGTAGGTAAGGGCTTCAGCGAGGGGGCAGCATGGTAAATGTTGGGGTGTGGGCCTGTAAGAGCACATGGGCGGGGATGTGCGGTGCGGAGAGGCAGGCGGGCGGCCGTGTAGAACTGAAACTAACAGGAGGACAAAAAGCTAGGGAAGGGCCGGGACAATGAAAAGGGAGGTACATGGTTTTGTTTCCAAAAACCCCAATAACAACAACAGTATAATGAAAACTGATGGCAGACTGGATTTAGGGGATGAAGCAGAGTGAAATTGTCTAAAACTTAAAAATAAACTGCTCTCTAGCTTAAGAAGAGGGAAGAATGCTGTTTGTGGAGGCCTGAAGAGGAAAACTAATTTTATGCTTTTTTTCCCCCTCTGAGTTTTCTGAACAATTAAAAACATAGACACAGGTGCCTGGGATGAAAATAACTTTATAGCTAGTGTAAAGTTAGACCAGAAACCGTGGTTTGGATTTCAAACTTCTTATTCTTGTCCTCCACCACCACCACCCCCAGATTAAGTTTATGCACTGGCTAGCTGTGGGCTCTCCTCTCCCCGGCCCCCCCCCCCCCAA
>NW_027532408.1:792569-911352 GCF_008692635.1 Crocuta crocuta
TGTCTGCCTAATATCTACCTGCTAGAGGACAGGAGTAAAGGGAACAGATGCTGCAGATGGACAAGTCGAGACCAAGGAGAAAACTCCCAGGGGCTCAGTGCCCCATCCCATCTCCCCAACCCCAGAGGGAGAGGGCCTAGAAGTGACATATTCCAATACAATGCCTTCATGCCCTTGGGGACTGCAAAACCAGCCACCCCAGGACATGGAGCCATGACGGAACAGTGTACTGTCTGTATTTATATGTTATTACCTTTCATGGTTCTGTGAGTTGACTGAGTTCACCTAGGTGGTTCCCTCTGGGAGTCTCTCACGTCACAGCCGGATGTCAGGTGGGGCTAGAGTGATCTGAAGACTAGCTGGGCCGCAAGTCCAAAGTGGCTCACTCCCATAGCTGGCAGGGGAGGTCGGCTATCAAGCTGAAGAGTCTAGCTGAGGCAGCTACACATGGCTTCTCCATGGGGTTTCGCTTTTCATAGCATGGCAACTGGATTCTGAGAAAAAGAATTGAAGCGAGCGATTCAAGAGTGCCAAGCAGAAGCTGTAGGACTTTGTAGGACCCGGCCTCTGAAGGCCCAGAACCATCAGCTCTGCCACATGCTAGTGGTCAAAGAAATCTTTAAGGCTGGTCCATACTTGAGGAGAGGGGAACTGGAATCCACTTCTTGTAGGGAGGAGCAGTGTGCTTATGCAGGGAGGACAGGGATTGACAGTGCCCATCTTGGAGGCTCCATACCACACCCTGCCTGTAGAAGTTCCCCCGACCGGGGCACCTTGATGGCTCAGTCAGTTAAGCATCTGACTTGTGATTTCAGCTCTGGTCATGATTTTGCAATTCATGGGATCGAGCCCTGCATCAGGCTCTGCACTGTCAGTGGAATTCTCTCTGTCTCTCTCTCTCTCTCTCCCTCAAATAAATAAATAAACTTTAGGGGGGAAAAGTGCCCTCCCTGCTGTGAAGTCTTGAGGATTAGAGAAATAAAAGTTAACTGTTTAGCTCATTAGTCAGCAGAGGTAATCTAGTTTGCAGTATGGAGGCAGATTTACAAAGAAGCTAAGTAAACAGAAGTTATCAGGGCTCTTCACTTGGACCAGTCCTTACAGAGTTCTGGTTGTTTCTAAGTTATAAAGAATGTCCTAGGTAGGGGACAGGAACAAGGTTAGAGTCAAGAATCATTTCTTTGTAAACATTTTCTCAAAAGAAAGAGACCTCATTTTCCATGGTTTAGTAATTTGTCACTGTTTCTTCTCTCTCAGTAAGCACGTTAGTATCTATGTTTGTATTCATAATTATTTCCGTATTCTTTTTTTTAAAAGAGAGCTGCTAAGATTGTGTAAATTTCAGGCCTCACAAAACACAGATACTCCTACAAAAAAAAAAATGAGTTCTATCTAGGATAGACAGTCTAGTTCTAAGGACAGTCTAGAACAGTGGTATTTGACAGTTTTGTTTTTCCCATTTTATTAAAGATATAACTGACATGTAACATTGTATAACTTTAAGGTGTACAGTGTGTTGATTTGATGCACTTATATTTGTATATTGCCAAATGATTGCCACTATAGCTCAATCCCATAACTACCATTTCTGTTTTGTGGTGAGAGCACTGAAGCTCTACTCTCTTTTAAGTATATGATACAGTACAGTTATTATATATATTATGTATATAAATTTTATGTGTCTAGTATATATATTATTATACAGCATATACAGGTTATAAAGAACTATAGTCACAGTCCTATACTTTAGATCCCTAGTCTTGTAAGTAGAAGTTTGTGCACTTCAACCAATATCTCATGCATCTTTCTTCTCAGTTGGGGTGATGTACTTTTGGAGGCTGTGTGCTCCCCTCCCGCTGCCCCTATCACCTTGAAAATGTGGGGGAAAGTGGAGGAATGGTATTAAGAACATAGAGAAGCTTTTGTCTGTGGTGCCTTCTGAGCCTACATACAGGGAAGACTTCATGACTTCGCCTGTCCTCCATCTGCATCTGTAACTCTCTAGCTGTAAAAATCACTTGGATGCATGTGTGTGACATTTTCATGGCATGTTTCCATTGGGAAGTGACTTGGGAAGTAACCAGCTATTTGAATAAAGCCAGAATTTGACATTTACTTTGACACCAAAAAAATCATGCTTTGCAACTCATAAAATTTATGGTCACACAAGGGAGCAAACCTCTATATTGTGTCAGATATTTCTTATTAGAAATTGTTTCTCTGTGATCCCCTTCTGAAAAATACTTTCACTTGAATATTTCACTTAAACATACAGTATCATTTTTTGGCATTAACTTATTGCATTACACACAGAAAAATAGTTTGAGAAGTTTGTTTAAAAATGCAAACTTCAGGGTGCCTGACTGGCTCAGTCATGATCTCAGGGTCATGAGTTCGAGCCCCATGCTGGGTAGGGAGTTTAATTTAAAAAATGAAAATTAAAAAACAAAAACATTCTATTATATATTAAAAAAATGCATGCCTATGATCTTGCCAACATAAAACAACATCCACATCTCTGTTGCCACCAACCATATCACCTCTCGGCCTTTTGGCTAAGATCAATGCCACCAACCATTCAGCAGATGATAGGCAAGCATGGCATCACCGACTTCATAATGTTTGAAGACCACTCTTGAAGATCTGTGTATATTTGGTTTAATTATTTGAGTGTTCTTGGACCATGCGTGATAAGACTGGTATTGGAATAAAATAAGATAATGCATCCCCTCCAAAAAGCTAATCCCTGCAATCCACTTCCTGAAAATCTAAAGCACTAGGTCTAGAGTAGGTCCTAGGAGTTTTCACATGTTTAGACCATTCTGAAGCGGGTGATCCAAAGACCACTGTTTGAAAAATACTGTCATAAGCCATTCTTCGCTGTGCTTCAGGAACTTCAGTTTTATAATCCCTGCGTGGGTTCATTATACATCCTTGTTCCAGTCCTGGACTGCGTGATTCAGTCTTACAATGCACGTGGCTCCGTGCCGGACTGGTAGGTGAGGGATACTCCACACCTCATTCTCCACGTGCAAAGAGGTCTGCAATCACTGGGACTGACTTTGCCACCTCCCAGGTGCCCCTCAGCCCACTGGGTGTGACTATGTCTCCTCTCCTAAGGCAAGGTCCACAGTAATTTGGTCTCTTGTTCACTTGAGCTCTCTGAAATCCTGCCATTGTGAGCAAAGTCCTGTGAAGTAAGAACACACTGGCTATGTGATTATGTTGAGTTCCCAATGGCTAGAAGTAGCAACTACACATATAAAAAATAGCAGTCATTTCACTATTTATTCATTAGGTGATCATATATAACTTACTGTCAGTGTGGACATTACTAATTATGCCTGGAAAACAGCACGAACCCAAACTAGCCCAGGCAAACAGGGACATACGGTCACTCTGTGTGTGCCTCCTCACTGGATCAGACATGACTCAATCTACCTACACGGCACCCACATAGTTTCACTCACAGGCTGGGCTTTCCTCTGACCTTTATCTCTATAAATGGACATTTTAATGAACAGAAGCTTATTCCTCAAATGATTGATTAGCTAGATTCAAGCCCATTCATTCACTGAGCCCTTGATTCAGTGGTGCACAAGGCATTGGAAGCCCAGAGAAAGGACTGGATCGTGAGAGCAGCCCAGCATGTAAAGGAAATTCCTTCCTGTAGCTTACCTCGCAGAGCTGCAAAGTAGTGGCCTCGTGAGAAAATGGAAGCCTTATCTATAGCAGCCAGGTATTGGGTACAGTTTTAGGCTCTATACATGTTACTACTACTTTAGCTAGTTTAGAAATGTTTTAGCTATTAAGTGGTATCCACCCTCAAAAGTCAAATGTTTATTTTGTCTGTAGGCTGCAAAAGAGAACGTAAACCCTCAAGAATATCTGTGGTATATTTTAAATATAAAATTATACCCACAGCCCCAACAGCCAGCATATTTATAATACTTAAATGTCTCCTGACGCACTTGCAGTCAGATGCTCTGAGGTCATGTGGCCAGTCACATCCAGCCCTAACTCACTGTATGATGAAAGAATCTGAGATCATTAGTGCCGCAAGCATCCACAGTGGCCACCTAATCCTAACCTTTCATTTCACAAAGGGAGACACTGAAGATTTGAAAGGTCATGCCTCATCCCTCACCAATCCCCAGTGAAAATCCAGTTCTGTAGCCAAATCAAGCTATAAAAAGCTACCAAGCACACCAGCCCTCTCTCACCTCCCCAGGGTTTGGCCCCTGCAATTCCCACTAGGTGTAAGGCATATGATCTGACTTTTTCTCCCCGACACTCCATGTGATGAATCACTGGTGCTTTCCATATTCCCAGCAGGTGGTCAATAGACTTGGAAAATGTGAATGACCAAAGTGGTTTTGCCTAAATTTTAAGGCAAGTCTTTTGCCACCATGTTCAGTGTGTGTTTCATGGCATAGTGTAGGTAGAATCACAGCAACACAGACTCTGGATGCAATTTTGGTGGCTTGCTTGAATGCCAACATTGAGATAATTGGCTTGGTTTGTAGGACCACAAGGAATATGCTGGAGTTTTCTTTTTTTCTGGTACAGGTGCCATATTCAGAGTTCTATAGGTTGAGCTTTGGGGTTGGCTACATGGGGTAGAGAGGATAAGTTTTTGTACTTTCCTTCTTTTCTACTACCTCTTGGCATCCTTTATCTTGGGAACCATCCGGCTTTTCTGCCAAGAACACTAGTGAAAGTCCTGATCCCGGTTATTTGAAAGAGACTTGTATTGAACCCCAAGGCCCTGACTCTTACTCCTCTCCTTCCGCCAGCTGGTTGACTTTCAGGTCTACTGCCCTGAGATCGGTGCTGTAAAAAATACCAGGTGGTACATTAGAATTCGTGGTTCCCTTCTGCGTGATCTCATTTGATCTTTATAGTAGCTCTACCTGTAATAGGTACAGCAGGTGTCCTCGTATTTTTTTCCCCAATTTTTAAATAATGGTTTCAGAGATGAAAAACTTCAGAGGAAAAGACAATAAGTGGTTTATCTTGGGTCCCAAAGCCAGTTAGATGCAGAGACCTGAAGTGAGGGCTTCTAATAAACAAGGCTGGAGGCTCTTCTTCCTTCAGAAAGCCCGGCCTTGGCTGAAGGGCCTCCTGGGCCTACCTGAGTACTTCAGAGGTTAAAAAGGGTTGGGGGAATTTGCTGAGTTGATAAAGCTGTAAAAGCTGTGAGGGCATCTTAGAGAAGCGGCCATAATTGGGCAAATGGAAGAATTGATGGATTCTTTTTAAAAGTAGCTTCCAGAAGCTGGCATCAACTTACAGTAGTGTGAGCTTTCTCAACGTGCCATCGAAATCTCATCAGTAATAGAGCAAAGAGGTGAACGCACATTACATAAACGCTGAAGCAGCAGCCGCAGCCGAGCCCTGAGTGCAAGTACTAGATTAACGACCCGCCCGTCACAAGCTCCTGTGTACACAGATGACATTAAGGATGTCTCTAAGTGCTCTGAAGCCGAGGGCCCTGAGAGAGCAGTCAGTGCTTGGCTCATTCAGGGGCACATTAGCCAAGGCTCTTGTGTGCCCCCAGACTCTTTCCTGCCCCCTCCCTTACACCGAGTTGTTTGTTAGCAGCTCCAGTGAGGGCAGGGGAAGGAAAGGAAAGCATCTGCTACTGCTGTTCAATATCAGCATGTTGCCATTTGGGTGACCGCTTGTAAGTGTCAGGTGACAAACTAAATCTGCCCAGTGACCATGTTAGAGCGTCCTCAGACTAGATCTCATACGTTGAATTATTTTTCTTTCTCCCTTCCTCTCATTTATTCTTTGTCTCAGCAAGTGTGGCCTGAAGATCTCTTGTTATTTACTATGAAAAATACTGCCAGGCCCACAGAAGGAATGCAGAGTAGGATCTCTGGCCTCCAGAAGTTGAGTCTCGGGAAGGAAGAGAAGATAACCAACTGACGGGGTGTTCACTGTAAGCAGAACAAGGATGAATGTCCCATGAGGCAAATGCTTCTCTTGGTTATTTATTGAGTCACCAAATGCAAAGCTCTGCGCTCTGGGGATGGAAACGGGATGGCTCAGACCTTGCCCGTTGAGGGGTTCATTGCCAGTGACCCTGTTTTCAAGGCGAGGACCCTCCACCACTTTGTTGGAATGCCCTGGTCCTTGTCTAAATAAGCTGATGCCCGGGCGCACCGCTACATACTCAGAACGTTTAAAGAGCGGACTCTTGAATCTAAACTTGTTCATTAGTACCTCAAGTGATTCTTCAGCACATTAAAATATCACGATAGTGAGTTTTGTGCAAGAGACAGACAAGTGGACCTGGTAGGTACAAATCGATAAATGCTGTGCTCATGGCCGTGGAGGACTGTGACTGTGCCAACCAGGGAAGAGAAAGAGATGCTGTTTGTGGGTTGCTTTTCCTCAGGATTGCTATGGCAGCAGTGGGTGGCACTGCACCCCCCCCAACCCAACCCCGGGCCCAGAGGACTGGCAGGTCCCTCAGGGAAAGAAGGGGGAGCACAAGAAGGGACCTGTGGGAAATACCTCCCTCGTTCAGATCTCTGTTCACACGGTACCTTCCCAGAGAGGTCTGCCCCTTCCCAGAGAGGTCTGCCGTAACTAGGTCCTCTCTACAAGGACTGTCTTGTCCCTCCTCTTACTCCGACTTTCTTCAGAGCACTTGCCCGCGTCTGACATCACGGTTTGTGGGTCTGTCTCTCTACTAGTTTAGATGCTCTGAGGGACTTTGTCACTTCTGTTCACAGCTGTATCTGCAGTGCCTAGAAAAGTAGCTGGCACACAGTAAGTGCTCAGTCAGCACACACAGGCAGCTCGAGGAGGGGCAAAAGGATCCACACAGGCTCCATCCGTCTCTCAGCGGCTCAAATTCTATTGCTCTCAAAAACTGCAAGAATCTCAAGGGTGCCTCTGGCCTTTGTCTCCCTTTCTTAGCAGCTGGGAACACGGGAAGGAGCCACACAAAGCCCTGACCCTGTTCCCCAGCTCTCCTGCAGGCAGAGGCATCTGCATAGTGCCCCTCTCCCCTCATGGGGCCTGGGATACTCTTCCTGGTGTCTGAGTCCGGGAGCCTCAGAGCCCATTAGTTTAATGTGAGGCTTCCTGGAACATCAAGAAGCTATTTGCGGAATTGAAGAAGGAACTGTGGAGAGGTGAGTGTGGTCTGACTGAGGACAGCCAACAACAGCTGCAGGGAGAGGAGGCCAGGACTCCAGAGTCCACCAGAATCCTTTGAAGCCCTTGCCACCGGGGAGGATGGGCGGGAAGCGGGTCGTCTTGTGCTGCAGCCCAGTTTTTCTGAGAGCGTTTTCACAAAATGTCCTGCGTTACAGGTTAATGTACAAGACACGAGTTGTAAGTGGAAAGTTGGCAGAGTCCTTTGGAAATTGGCTAAAGGGCAGGAAATAAAGGGTAGCAATAAAAACCTAAAAGGATGTTAATTGGGGAGTGCCTCAGGGAACAGGGTTGAGACCAGCTTTTTATTATTTACATTAAAAATACTTCGAGAATGGTTTTGAAAGGATTTTCATGTTGGCTAATGAAACAGCATTGGAGAACTGTGTGTGGAAATGCAAACAGTGGAATTAGGGAAGGATTCAATTTATTGATGGGACTGAAGAGAGCATTTTCTAACATGTTTCTGTTTATCATCCCACTCCCATTCTGTTGGCTACATCTCCAGTTGAGTAGCGGGCAGGATAACTTAAGCTTAAACAGCTCAAACCTCTACATGTTTTTGGCCAGCAGAAAGCACTTGAAGAGATTCTGGCACCCTAAACCCAGGTTAGTCCTGAAATTAAACGGATGTTATCTTCAGACCTAGAAATCTTTCTTTAAGAAGGCGCTAGAAGGCAGATGGAATCTCCTATTTAGCTACAAGCTCAAGATTGGAACTGGAGCACCTGACATCATCTCCCTACTTCCCAGAACATGTCTTATTCTGTGGAGTTCAGGTTGTCACAGAAATGTACTGCAGACCTACCCCAGAGTAAGCTAGCCTCTTGTAGGCAAAGTCATTGCATACTGGAAATAATGACATACAGTGAGCCAGGATTTGAAGTTGGGAGCCCAGAGCCAACCTTTGCTGCCCTCTCGAAAGCCTACCTTAGAGTTTAGGCTGTGTAGGCATCACAGAGGCCACCGAGCCCTGCATTTCCTTGTGTGCCAACAGGGGCCAGTAGGCACTCTCTTCAGCCTTGCTACTTAGAGTGCTGTCCAAGGACCCACAGCATCAGCATCACATAGAAGTAAAGCTAGAAAGGCAGCCTCCAGCCGCACCCCAGAACTGAATTAGATTCTGCCTTTTAGCAGGATCGCAGCTGATTCCTAGGCACATTAGCATTTGAGAAGCACTGCTCTAACATTTGTGGTGCCCAGGGGTCACAAGGAATTAAAGCAAAAGGGATTTGGTTGCCTCACTAGAGTGGAAACCAGACCACATGAATTCAGTGAGTGGCCTGAGGATGGAATTCTGGCATTTGGGACTTTCCAAGCTGCTGTAAGCTTAAGATTCCCCGTGTTGTTTTCCTTAATTTGGCTTCATAAAGCACAGTGCCTTCTCTAGAATGTAAATTTCTACCCTCAAAGTGAATATGCCTTTTGAGAAAATGTTAAAAGCCAGTCCAGTATACCCTTAAGTTCTCTTCTCCTATGTGGGGGCCCTGCACTGGGCCATTAAGCTGATTGTTACCATGTAGTTAGCAGGCCACATCAGCCTGGTACCTGGAGGCTGCTTTTCATTTGAGCTCATTTTCCCAGGGCCCGGTGGGTAGGCGTGTGCTATTTTGTTGTTCTGTGCTGCTGGGTGTAGGCTGTTAGTCTACAGGCCCAGCCCTGTGTCAGGGAGTCACGGGCCTGGGCAAACCTTTCTAAGAGTAGGAGGCTTGGCTTTCAAAGATGTGGATTTGAACAGTGTGTAGGCTCTTAGAATTGAATTCTCTCTAGATCTGAGATGACCTAGCAGTGACTGTGTGTGATGGGGGACACAGCTGCTTAAACTCCAAGCTCCTTCCTCTCCCTGTCCCTCCGCTGGCCTAAAGCTTTCATGCAGACTTGCTTTTAGAAGATAGGAAAAAAGAGAGGGGTTGAAGGAGCTGGAAGGTTGATGAAATTGACCTGCATGTGTCCTTAGCTCAGGAGGTGGTATACATGGGCTGGTTCTGCCCAGTTAGAAGGGAATAGCAATGAAATCCCAGACTCTTTTCCTGCCAGAGTTGGGTGAAAATAAGAGTTGTGGCCTAGCCCCAATTCTGCCGGATTTGTATGCTTACTAGTTTCATCAAGGTTATTCTGTTCTTCACAAAGACTTTAGGTGGATCTTGAAATATCCCAAGTCATTCCAGGTCCTAGAGATGAGGAAAGACTTAAAGTTTGCCAAGATCCACATTGGAGATTCAGATTTAACATGTGTCCTTTGTAATTTAGGCTCGATTGAAGCCCCTTAAACCTGAGTACAGCCTCTGAGCCCCATCCTGACAGGTGAGAAATCCTGCCCCTTGGGGTTCAAACAGGTAAGCCAAAAGGTGATTCAAGTGAGCCCATTAATAAGGTGTCTCTTCAGTCCTAGACAAATACAGAATAACTACTGAAGATCCAAGGCTGGCCTTGTCTGTCCAACAGACAGAGCTAAGAAGCAGGGAAATCTGTGTTATTTCCTGTTATTCATCTTTTTATTTTTAACTTTTTTTAAACATTTTATTTGTTTTTGAGAGACAGAGACAGCATGAGAGGGGGAGGGGCAGAGAAAGAGGGAGACACAGAATCTGAAGCAGGCTCCAGCTTCTGAGCTGTCAGCACAGACCTGATGCGGGGCTCGAACCCACAAACTGTGAGTGAGATCATGACCTGAGGTCACAGGCTTAACCAACTGAGCCACCCAGGCACCCCTGTTATTCATCTTTATACATAGAGCACCTGGCCCAGAGCAGGCCCTTACTAAGTATTTGTAGAATGGATTGTGCAAAGGAAGGAAGGAAGCAAGCCTCTGGCTGCTTTTCTGGCTTGCACAGTATCTATTGTAAGTATTATTCCAGCTATGTCTCAGGCATTAATTTTCAATTAATTCTTCTTTGTCAACTCTTGAGCCTACCTGTTGAGTCCCACTTGTCTATACAGCAAGTCTCCAAAGGAGGCTACCTGTGGCCACAAAGCTGGTGGCACAACCAAGTACTTCATAGTGCATACCTAAAAACCCCTTGGCGTGGTGAAAAAAGGAAAGAATTCCAAAACCAATTTGTTATGGGAAATAATGTGTTCCCAACTTCTTAAGCAGGAATATCCCCATTCTTTTCAGGTAAGAGTCTACGATCTCTCCAAATATGAGCATGGAGCAGATGATGTGCTGATCTTGGCCACCGATGGACTCTGGGATGTCTTATCAAATGAAGAAGTGGCAGAAGCCATCACTCAGTTTCTTCCTAACTGTGATCCAGATGACCCTCACAGGTTTGTGTATTGCTGTGGTTGTAGGATTATACCTCCAGCCGGTTTTACATGGTGGGACTAAAATAAGTAATAATCATGCATTTTTCATCATTCATGATTTGTAGTAGAGCTGATATGGATGGATTAGGAACCAAACTGCAAAAGGGATAACATTTCTTATTAGAAGTACTTTCACAACCAAATAAAAGCCCTCCTTAAGTTGAAGCTAGATGCAAGTGGTATAAAGAATTTGATCTGTAAGGTATTTTGACAGCATATGCTTCTCACATTCTTCCCTCATAATTCCAAAGTGGGAATAATCCATTTTGTTATCCTCCTGGCAAGAGCAATACCAAATGCTCCCAGCAGTGATTTTTATCTGTTGGGAAATTATTTCTTTTGAGAAACATTGGGGAAAGAGAGAAAGATTAAAGTAGGTTTTCCTTTGTAGCATAGTGGCACTGTAAATACCCTCAACAGCTCTAGGTGACCCTCAGAAATACACAGAAATTCCTCTCAGGAGAAAGGCAGCTTTCACTTAGAACACAAGGAAACAATTTGTACTAAAAGCCAGTAAAAGCAGCAGACAGTGGAGTGGGACCTATGAATACTTCGTTCTTGAATTTATCAGTCAAAAATACAAATGAATAACATTTCAAAAAAATTTTAAAGTGTTGCAAATAGGAACATGGACCAGAGACTGTAAATTGATTGCATAGATTTTAAAACTAAGGAAAGAGAACTTCTGGAGATGACAAATATAAAAATAAGAATTAAAAACCCAGTGCATTAAACAGATTAGAGACAGTTGAAGAGAACAATAGCGAACTGGAAAATGGAGCTGAATAATCCATAATATGGCTCAAAGAGACAGGAGGGAAAATGTAAAATGAGATTATGAGACTAGGGGTATGATCTAAGGTGCTCTCAATAGAGTTCCAAAAGGAAATACTGTAGATGAGAAGAAAAAGTTCCAGAACTGTTGAATGAAAATGAACTGAAGATCCAGAAAGCCCAGCAAATCCCAAGCAGAGAAATGAAAATTTTAAGTAGGTATGTCATAGTGAAACTGAAGAACTATAAACAAATAAAATACTAAAAGCAGCCAGAAAGAGAGACAAAACATATATATATACACATGTATATATATATACATGTGTGTGTGTGTGTGTGTGTGTGTGTGTGTGTGTGTGTGTATACATGTATATATAGCATTTAGACTGAAAGCTGACTTTTCAGAAACAACAGGAGCCAAAAGACAGGAAGTTATATCTTCAGTTCTCTCAGAAAAGAATATTTTATTAATGTAAAAGTTTTTCTTTAACATATGAAAGAATTTTCTTATATAGTAAAAACATCACTAAAGAGGATAAATTGAGGACATTTTTACGCAAAACACAGTACGAGGAATTTTATTACCAACCAAACTGCTCTGAAGAAAATTCTAAAGGATATACTCAGATAAGAAAAGGAAGTGGTCCCAGATGGAAAATCTGAGAAATAGAATGGATTAAGCTAGGATCTTAGTAAATCTGTAGGTATACTGACTGTGTAAAACAAAAACAAGGATGTCTAATGTATAGTACTAAAAATAATAGAATTAAAATAATAAAAACTGCACAGTAAATTGGCAATGGGGGATAGTAATCAGCTACAGTATACTACGATTCTATTTGAAAAGAGTTTCTCTTAAAAATGTTTAGCTTTAGACTTTAATAGCTAAGAAAACTACAAAACAAATAGAAAGTGTAACTTTGAGACTAATCAAGGGAGAGTAAACCTACAGGGAATCAGAAAACAAACTTCTAAACAATTTACAAATCAAAAAATTATAATAAACATTAGAAATAACTAGGGGTTTAAATAATGGGAAAATACTACATATCAAAACTTTAAAGGCTGGGGTGCCTGGGTGGCTCAGTCCGTGAAGCGTGCATTCGGCTCAGGTCATGATCTCACGGTTCGTGGGTTTGAGCCCCACATTGGGCTCTGTGCTGACAGGCAGCTCAGAGCCTGGAGCCTGCTTTGGATTCTGTGTCTCCGTTTCTATCTGACCCTCCCCTGCTCATGCTGCCTCTCTCTCAGAAAAAAATAAAACATTAAAAAAAAAATTCAAAACTTTAAAGGCTGAATCTTGACCCTTTTTTTTCTTTTTTCTTTTTTTTTCTTAGTCTAATGAGCCATGCATAGATGAAGACCACACTTACCCTTGACCTGCCAGAAGTACCCACATCTCCTCTATGTCATAAGATAGCTTTTTCTAGAGCTCCCCACTATATCACAAGGAACCCCTAGCCACAAGCTGTAGACTCTTTACTACAGAGAAAGATTTTCTGAGTAGGACTTTGAGGGCTGACTTGTTTTATGGGGCGATTTCTGCCTATATTAATCACATAAACAGGTACCTAAAGACTTCATGTAACTTTTAGGTGCTAGGAGCCAAAGGAGTAAAGCTATCTACTTGTAAATCATATGTTCTTTTCCTGAGTACAGGCTATTAGTAAACACCTGTCCAACTTTTTCTTTTTTAATGTTTATTTTTGTGAGAGTGTAAAACAGTGCAAGTGGGGGAGGGGCAGAAAGAATGGGAGACACAGAATCTAAAGCAGGCTCCAGGCTCTGAGCTGTCAGCAGAGAGCCAGATGCAGGGCTCGAACTCACAAACTATAGATCATGACAAGTCATAGTCAGATGCCTAACTGACTGAGCCACCCATGCACCCCAATACCTGTCCTAATTTTAAAATTTATATCTCTTGTCCTTATTTCAAGTGAAGTGAAAGCAGAATAAACACAGAAGAAGTAATGGAAGGACAATTATAGATAAGAAAATAGAGAACAAATATACAATAAAAATAAATGATCAGTGAATTGTAAAGTTGCAGGATACAAAATCAATATACAGAAATCTGTTGAATTTTTATATACTAATAACAGTCAGAAAGAGAATATGAGGAAACAGTTCCATTTACAATTGAATCAAAAATAATAAAATACCTAGGAATACATTTAACCAAGGAGGTGAACACCTGTACTCTGAAAACTGTAAAACATTGATGAAAGAAATTGAAGAAGAAAAAAAGAAATGGAGGGGTACATGGGTGGCTCAGTTGGTTAAGCATCTGACTTTGGCTCAGGTCATGATCTCACAGTTCATGGGTTCAAGCCCCGCATTGGGCTCTGTGCTGACAGCTCAGAGCCTGGAGCCTGCTTCAGATTCTCCCTCTCTCTCTGACCCTCCCCTGCTCAGGCTGTCTTTCTCTCAGGAATAAGTAAAATATTAAAAAAAAAAAAAAAAAAAAAAAAAATAAATGGAACGATATCCCATGTTCATGGATTAGAAAAATTAATATTATTAAAATGACCATACTACCCAAAACAATCTAGATTCAAACTCAAAATACCAAAAGCAATAAATAAATAAGTAAATAAACAGACAAATAAAATACTAAAATCATTTTTCATAGCACTAGAATAAAATCATCATAAAATTTATATAGAACTGCAAAAGACCCTGAATTGCCAAAGCAGTATTGAGAAAGAAGAACAAAGCTGGAGGTATTACAATCCCAGATTTCAAGATACACTACAAATCTGTAGTGATTAAAACAGTATTATACTGGCACAAAAATAGACATACAGATCAACGGAACAGAATAGAGAGTCCAGAAATAAGGCTACCATTTAATGGTCACTTAACCTACAAAGGAGGCAAGAATATACAATGGGGACAAGAAAGTCTCTTCAATAAATGGTGTTGGGAAAAATGGATAGCTACATGTAAAAGAATTAAATTGGACCACTTTCTTACACCATACACAGAAGTAAACTCAAAGATTAAATACCTAAAATGATAAAACTCCTAAAAGAAAACTTAGGCCATGAACTCTTGGCCTTAGCAGTATTTTTCTGGATGTGTTTTCCCAGGCAGGAGAAACAAAAGCAAAGATAAGTAATTGGGGACATTAAACTAAAAAGCTTTTGCACAGTGAAGGAAATGTGAAGGCAACCTACTGAGTAGGAGAAGATTTTTGCAATATTTGATATATCCAATAAAGGGTAAACTCAACAGCCCAGGTGAAAAAAACACAATTAAGAAATGAGCAGAGGACCTGAATAATAAACTGTTTTCCAAAGAAGACTTATAGATGGCCAACAGACATAAGTAAAGATGCTCAACATCACTAATAATCAAGGAAATGCAAATCAAAAACCACAATGAGGTATCACCTCATACCAGTGAGAATTGCTAATAATAAGATAAATAATAAGTTTGGCAAGGATGTGGAGAAAAGGAGATTCTTGTGCACTACTGGTAGGAATGTAAATTGGTCCAAATCAAAACCACAATGAGCTATATCACCCTACCCATGAGGATAGCTATTTAAAAAAAAGAAAAAGAAAAACCAGAAAATAACAAGTGTTGGTGAGAATGTGGAGAAATGGGAGTCTTTGTGCACTACTGTTAAGGATATAAAATGGTACAGCTGCTATGAAAAGCAATATGGTGATTCCTCAAAAAATTAACATTCGGTTAAGCGTCCAACTTTGGCTCAGGTCATGATCTCATGGTTGTGGGATCAAGCCCAGTGTTGGGCCTCAGTGCAGACAGCTCAGCAACCTAGTAGAAAAATGAGCCAGAACCATACACTCATGACCCAGAAAAACATTAATGGCCAGTAAATATATATTTTTTAAGTTTGTTTATTTATTTTGAGAAAGAGCAGGAAAGGGGCAGAGAGAGACGGGGAGGAGGGGAGAGAGAAGAGAGAGGGAGGGAGGGAGAATCCCAAGCAGGCTCTGCCCTGTCAGTGCAGTGTCCAACTTGGGACTCAATCCCATGAACTGCAAGATTGTGACCCGAGCCGAAGTCAAGAGTCAGTTGCCCACTGACTGAACCACCCAGGTGCCTCAATAAATATATTTTAAAAACGCTCAACTGCAGAGGCTCCTGGGTGTCTCAGTCAGTTAAGCATCTGACTCTTAATCCAGATTCAGGTCTTGTCTCACGGTCATGACTTCAAGCCCCGTGTTGGGCCCCATGCTGGACATGAAGCCTGCTTGGAAAAAAAAAAACAAAACACTCAACTACAGTAAGCAGAGAGGTACAAATTAAAGACCCACATAACTGTAGATGGTTTTGTGAATTTGTAGACAGGACTGGTCACACCTTGACATCCCTGGTGAAGTTGGACGTTTGTATGTCCTGTGACTCAGAGTTCCACTCCTAGGCCTGTGCCCTGGGGCAGTGGTTCTGAACGTATGGTCCTTGGCTCACACGGTGTCAGCATCCTCTGAGCACGTGTTACAAATGCAGTTTTTCAGGCCCCACCCCACACATCTACCAAATGAAATTCCAGTGGTGGGAGCCAGCAGTTTGTGTTTTAACAGACCATCCGGGTGATCTGGTGCTGCTACAATTTGAGTCCTACAAAGAGAGATCCACAGAATTGTTCTTATTATAAGAGCCGGAATCGACACACATGTCCAGTCATAGGATGGATAAACTAAGGACAGAATGTTTCACAGCTCAAAAAAGGGAATGAATCAAACTTGGGCTCATTAGCAGGAAAGAATCTCCAAAACATGATGTCGAGTTTAATCAGCAAGTCACAGATGAATACACATATTATGGTTCTATTTACATGAAGTGGAAAACTAACAGTATATCATTTAGGCATATAGGTAATAAAACTATAACAAAAGGCTAGAGAATTAACCCAAAATTCAGTATAGTAGTTACTCTGGCAGGAGACGTGGCGAGCGGCAGGGGAATGTATGAGCTTGAAGATGGACCCACAGGGAGCTTCCAAACACTCCTGGTAATGTTCTCTTGCTTTAGCTAGATGGCAGGTACATGGTTAGGCATGTTATTTTGAAACTATTTATGTGCTGTATGTAAGTATTTGTACATAAACTATGACAGGCAGTGTAGCCTAGTGCTTACTGGCATGGAATCAATCAGACTGCCTGAGTTCAGATCCAGGTCCTGCCCCCTCTACACCTGTGTGCCTGGGGAAGTTTCCTCACTTCTCAGTGCCTCGGATTCCTCATCTGTAAAATGGGGGTTCCAATAGTACTGACCTCATATAGCGGTAATGTTTGTTGTTGTTTGTTGTGCTTATTCTATGTTTGATGCTGTTTTTCTATGTTCCGTATATTTCACAATAAAAAAATCCATCCTTTAGGAAAAAAGTGAAGCTAGATTCACTCTCTCTTCTTAGACTTGTTTGGTATCCAATTGTTTGGCTTCTTTTATTTGAACTTACATGTATTTTTCTCCTGTTGAGCTTTTATCTTTAATTTGTGTTTTATAACCTGCTTGTTAGCAGCATCCTCGTTGATTTTCCCTACTGTGATTATTTTTATAAAGCTTCGCAAAGTCAACTGACAGGTATGAGTGCAAAGGCACCAAACGCTTTTTTTTTTTTAATCTCTCCAAGCTGGCATGGTTTTGCTTACCAGCCCACCACTCTCCATGGCAACAAATCTGCCCTTCAGGGAGTGGTAGCCCATGGACAGTGTTGTCACTGGGCAGGTGCATGCCAGGTCAGAGCAGGCTCCTGGGTTCAGAAGAACTGCTGCCTTCAGAAGCAGGGCTTGTATGGATTTCCGTGGAACAAACAGGGCAGGGAAGAAAAAGATGTTTGTGTCTGCCTTTCGCGGAAAATGGCAAACCAAAGCCTAAGAAAGAATCCTGTATCAGATAGATACGTGTGTGGAAGGGAAAGTTGTAAGATGAGCACAGTTTTATTAGTAAGAGAGAGAATATCAGTCTGGAGATAAGAAAAATGCTGGTTGGTTTTTAAGACCTAAGAAGCAAAGGTTTCTTCTCTGCCAGATAACTCCAATTCAGATTCATTCATTTGGGAAATGTTAGTAGGAAACCTGTTTTATTAGCCAAGGCCTGCTAGATACCCGGAAAGAAATTTGTGAAGCAAACAGACCTGGCCCCTTCCTTCTTGGAGGTTGGAGTCTGGAGGGGGTAATAGAAACATAAGGGAGTTACAATGTAAGTGATAAAGAGAGGAGCCTAACCAGCAGCAAGGGATACCCAAGAAAGCTTTCCACAGAAAGGGATATCTAAATTTAAGCCTGAAGAACAAACGAGTGTGAGCTGGGCAATGTAGGGCGACGGGCAGCTGGGGAGGGAGAACATGGCGCGGTCCAGGAAGCACACAGTCAGGAGAACTGACTAGGCTTAGTGTAGGGTGCTGTCCACAGACAAGGTGTGACAGGGAAAGTGGCCAGGTTATGGCTGACCTTACGAACTCACAAGATTAATGAATGTGAAAATTAGTTGTAGGAAAGGAATTCTGTAATAATGATGGGGAATTTATGTAACTTGCTCATTCTGGTCCATAATCAGCAAGCATTCTGGGCCATCTGATGTTCACTGAAAACATGAGATATGGATTGTTGCTCTACCTTTGTGTGATCCTTTGTAATTTAAACAATACTGGGAAATCAGAGAAACTGAATTTATTTCACACTCATGGCTTTGAAGTTGTGTAAAATGTTCTGCCTAATGTGTGACACGCTCATGCCCTGTGTTTTCCTGGTGTGGCCCATGGAGAGCTCGGTCCCAAAAGCCATGGCAGGGGTTTCCTCCGCAGGGAGCTCTTCTCATCTTCCTGTGCAGTATAGATATGAGTGAAAGTCACCCTAATAAGTTTTAGTCCAAGTTATCATTTCTGTGAGGAGGAAAGACTCACTTTATAATTCCGGAGGCTCTGTAGACTCTTCCTTGGCCAGGATTCATTTCTCCCCAAATGTAGCCCAGGAGCAAAGTTTTGTCTATATGATCCTGGGGGAGAAGGGAGGTGGGTCCAAACCTGAAGCACTGACCAAATGAGGTCAGCCTACTGTTTGATAGAAAATGAGAGAGAAAGGCCTACCCCCAGCACAGGCAGCCTGAGAAGGAGTGAAGGCAACATAACAAGTGAGAAGAACAATAAAATGTTTCTTCATTTGAGGTTTTGAATGGGGTTGTTTTACTTTGAGTTCTGCTGAGTCAACACCGTTGTGTCTAGAATGTAGCACAACAGAATGAGGCCGACTATTAGCCTCATGACAGGCAAGGCGTTGGGGGTTTGCCTTTGGATGACTTGGCTTTTAATGTTACGTGCAGGTTGTCTTTGACTTTTTTCTTTTCTTCTTCGTGACTACCATTCTCAACAAATTGCCAGCATTGTCTTCCCATGATGATATCCTTCCCAACAAAGAAGTTAAAATAGCATCTCCCCCTCCACAGTACTGAGTGAGGGAAGAGAAGAGATGATTAGCATAAAGATAGTTTGCAAATTTCTGACCCACACACCATCCTCTCAGGCAGAGATGGAGTAAAAATAAGCTGTATGATCTTGACTCTAGTGTATCTTACAAAGCCCTTTTGCTATTTTGAACTCCACAAAGGAACCAGAAAACTAAAAGGAGGTTTTATGGACAAGTCATAAGGAGTGCAGTGAGATTCCTCCCTCCCTCTCCCTTCTTTCCTTCCCATCTTCCTTCCCTTTTTCTTTTCTTTTGATGGAAATATTCCCTGAAGTATAGCAGGACTGGCAGTTCTGGAAGTCTTCGTGGGGTTATGAATTGGACCGTGTGTAGGACATCTACCAAGCTAGCACTGGAGTTGGATGGTTTGGAAGTCATGGAGGTTGGACTACCACTCTGTAGTTCTCTATAATACCAGTAAGATTCTCTTTTGAGGCTGAAACATCCCATACAATTTGGAGAGAGTGCTCAAAGAAAGGCCTGGAAGGACTTTTCTGAGGCAAAATATCTAGGATTGACTTATCCCCTCTGTCAGGCTGAAGGTTTAGTGGTAGGTCTCCTGCGAAGAATATTCAAAATGGAGGCAAGTGTGTAAACACTCAAAGGGGATGCTTCATATTTTGTCAGAAAGTAATAAACCATCAGTATTACTGAGAGGTAAGGGCATGGGCAAGGCCAAGGGGAAACAGAGCCAAAGAACAGTTAACCAAATATGAAAGCATGGTATATAGTCATATTCCAAAGGCCAAAGCAAAACTTGGCTAGGCTTTGCCAGTCCTCAATTGCCCAGAACCTGTCTGTGGAAACCTCATCTTTGTAACTTGGACCTAATGATCCTCAGTCTTCCTGCCATGACACTCAAGGTGCTTATTACGGGGTATTATATTGTATGGGATACCCATACAATATAGAATCCACAGAGCACTTCCCTAACAAGAGAAGCCTTTGTGATGCTTATCCTTCAAATGTCATTCTTCACATCCACGCTCTCCAAGACTCAGATCTGTGTGCCTTGATGAGGAGAGATTAATCAGTGGGAAGTTAGTAGCAAAACACCCATCAACACTGACCTCAGTATACTAATGCAGCTATTAAGTGCTATTCTGTATTTCCTTGATAATATGAAATTTATTTTGGCAAAAGACCAAAGTTCTTTTTGTGAGCTCTTTCCGTGAATTAGCTGAACTATTTTCTACCAGCACCAAAGGGTTTTGAAAAACAGTGCCTCAAATGCAAAAAGGAAGGGTTCCCCTCACCACCCTCCCAATATCAATGACATGTTTTAGGAACAAATTTGTGAGTGCCTGATGGGCTGTTTGAAGATTAGACAAAATCTGCATTTTTGTTTCTTTTGCAATGCTGCGTGCATTTAGACCCATGGGAACTTGGAAGTCAGCCTGCAATCCTGACTGTAATGGGCTCTGAACAGCACATGGCCAGGCCGCTGTCGCCTTCCCCAGTGCTCTGTATGTGGCTGCTGGAGCAGAGCTGTATGGCCGTTGAGCTGGGACATCAGCATTTTAAAGGGCTTGTCAGGGAAGACTGAGAAGGAAAAGGTCTACTGCTCCCTCTCACATTGAAATATTGCTGTTTGGGATACAAACTGACAAACACACACGCTACCTAAGGAACCAGGGAGTTGATGCCAGGGGCACAGGGTTGGAGGTGGCCTAACAAGTGTTTCCCCCCCTCTCCCGTGGGGGTGGGCAGCTCTCCCCAGACTCTGGCCTTGTACCTGCTGCCACCTAAACCCCTGATGCACACAGTGGCCGTGTCACAGACAGTAGCTGTCACTATTCCAGGGTGTCAGGGTATTCTGTCTGAGTGGGATTCCCATGCCCTTGGCAGGGGACAGAAGCTGTCACAAGTGGCTTCAGTGACTTCAGAGCTGAACAAGGGACACATGTGGGTCAGCTCCCAGCAGTGAGCCTAAGTCATGCCTCCTCCCGGGATGAGTTGCCTAGTACAATAAAGAGCCCTCTCCAAGCCACCCCTCACCCCCACCCACCCAGTCACCATAGATCCCTGCCAGTGTTCCAAAGCTTGGGAGAGCTTTTCTACCTTTTAAATTTCAGAGGCTTGCTCAGAATGCAAAGAAGATTTCTCCTCCTGTTCCCATCACACTCTATTACTGCTGGGCATCAGCAGATGGAGGCTGCCTTTTATATGCAAATATCTGGAACCCATTAATCCCCCAGTTCCTGCCACCTACCCTCCCTCTTTTGTAAGCCCCTGATCTGTACCATCTAAATGGCAAATAGCAGTTCCCACCCAACTAGAACTATTAGCCTTTAAGGCTGGGCTGAGGCCTGAAATGGACAGTATTTTTGACACCCGTGCTGATTCCAATGTGATCTCTGTGAGAAGCAGGCTCTGTAAGAGGTGGATGACTGTAGGCAATCTCTTGGGGGAAGAGAAAGGCATTTTATGTTTAATGAGGAAAATGATGGCTAACGTTTACTGACCTCTGACCAAATGCCAAGACTATGCCAAATGCTTCGTGGAAGGATCTCATTCATTCCTTGGAAGAGGTTTTGAGGTCTGCACTATCATCATTCCAGATTTATAAGTAAGAGGGGTTTCAAGAGGCTAAGAAATTTTTCCGGAGTGCCCATCTGGGCGGAGAGGGGCGGGGAACCAGGACTGGACCCTAGGCAACCCGCGCCCACACCCTGAGCCCTTTGTGCACTCTGCTGAAGAGATGAAAGAACTAAGAAGTGCCATCGAAATGGCCAGGACAACAGAGACAATTGAGGATTTATTGGTCTCCTTCCACCCTGTTAGTGAAAAGAGCTCCTGGCCTTCCCATAGTTGTTCAGCCCTCTTCCTTTTTTTGTTTTCTTCCCTCCCCTGCTGTCCTTTCTCTGCTCCCTCCCCCTCAGAGCCTGAGGAAGCCTCTGAGCCAAGCCCTGTGCTGTGTGCCAAGTCAGCTCCCTTCCTAGCAGCCATTTTTTTGAGCAGAGCTTTGCTGATCAATATTGAAAGCTTCGGCCAGAGAAGGAACATGTTGTCAAAATACAAAACTTGTCTCCCAGGGAGATTCTTTCTTAGAGGAGAGCGAATCCTACAAACTGCTCCAGCACTTCTCTCCTGTGGTCTGACTGAGCATTCTGAATAAAGGCGGTCAGGAATGGCCCTTCCTCTGCTCCACATCAGCTTCCAGAATCGCCAGGCTGCGCAAGCCTGCCTCACAGCCCCAGCCCGGGTGTACTGGAATCCACTTCCCTGTCACTGTCTTCAGCTGCACCATATTCTTTGTTACTCTCTTGGGTACTTTGTACTTACATTTCATGTTTTGACTCCGTCTATGGCACGTGTATGCCCGTGTGTTCAGCCTCGGTACCAACAACATCTGTAGAGCTCTTCTGTTTTATGTCTCATTTAGCAGTTTCTTTCTGAGTCCCCAAAGCAGGCAGCCCTTGTCAGGTAGAAGTTGGAGGAAAACCAAATAGAAGCAAGGAGACCCAGTTCTTTACCACCAGAGTAAGTTGTTTTTTCTCTTACCAGTTTTGATATAACGCAACCTTACAAATGATTTCATGCCTGAGGCAAGTTGGCTCTTGAATATGGATGTCTTTGTGCTCTGAAATGGCCACGAGCCTGGGTGAATACTGGAGTTGGGGCAAACAAACTTCTCCCAAGAGCTGGTTTATGGGGTTGTGTTGAGTTATTCATTTATGAGGAAAGCATCCTGCAAGGCACCTCATTTTACTGGAATGTTTCTCACTTCATTTCAGTACTGGGTCTCCTGTAGCCTGAAGGAAATGTTAGGAAATTGGTCCTGGAGTTCAGCTGTACCATTAAGTCCCTAAATACAATATCTAGTCAGTCCCCTTCAGTTGTCCACACAGACTGCTCTGTCAGAGAGAGGGATACCACACTCCCCAGAGAAGTCTGGCAAAGAGAAGTCATGTGGAGGAATCTGAGCCCCTGGCAGCAGTGTCGGAAGAAGTGATCCTAGGGATTCTCCCTAAGCCTCCCGCTCAGGTTGGGGCCGTCCTTCCCTGAAACACACAGATACATGGGTGATGGCAAGAACCCAATGAAACTGAGCTCTGTGAGGAGGGATACGGTTGGGTAGGCTCACCACACAGGAAAAGTGTGAAGTTAAACCTCATACCACTCCTGTGGTATGGGAATCCTAAACCAAGAAATTATATGTTCTACAGCTAGAAAAACCCAGAGTGTCTCCCAGTATTGGCAAATTCAAAACTCTTTCTGTAACTGAGGGCACAAACAACCCTACTGAAGAGAAACTTCTATGTTACCTTCAAACCCACTATAAGAAAGAATAACTAGATACAATGGAGTCTTCCATTTAACTCCCCAAAGAAAACCCAATAGGTTAAAACTTCAAACATGTACACACAGAACCACGAGGTGAGAAGAGGTAGACTTGGAAAACAACCAAATGGAAATTCACAATGGTGAAAGTATGTCATTGATATAAAGTTACTATAGTTGACCTTTCAAAAACATAGGTTTGAACTTCATGAGTCTACTTATCCGTGGATTTTTTTGACACAATAGTGTAAATATATTTTCTCTTCCTTATGATATTTAATATTTTTCTAGCTTTATTCTAAGCATACAGTAATAAGTATAGCATATAAAATATATGTTAACTGTTTATGTCACCAGGAAAGTTTCCAGGGAACAATAGGCTATTAATGGTTAAGTTCTGGGAGGGTCAAGATTTCTACTTGGATTTTTGACCAAGCAGGGGTCCGTGCCCCTAACCTCTGTGTTGTTGAAGGATTAACTGTACTGAATGGATTAAAGAGTACACTGTGAAAGCAGGAATTAGTGAATTTAAAGAAATCAGAGTGAGAAAAAAGGACAGGAAATAAGTAGAAATCTGGAAGGTAAAATGAAAAGGCCTAATGGGAGAAAATATAAAAAATAGAGGGCAAGAACTATTCAAAAAGTTCACAGTTGAGAGTTTTTCAAAATCAAAGAAATAGCTTCTCATTTGAAGGAGTAAAATAAATTTCCAACCATGATAGATAAAAAGGAATCCTCATTTTTCTGTCTAAGAGTAACTTCATAATATCCTAACAAAACAACAGTAAAAACTTAAAGGTACCAATGTGAAGACCGTTACTTGCAAAGAAATGATACAAGACAGACTTTCTCAAAAAGAAGTATTATTTCTAACCTGCTGAGGGAAAATAATGGTCAATTTAGAAATCTATACCCAATAAAGCTTGCATGCAAGATTAAAAGCAAAAATGAAGATTTTTGTGGTCCAAAGACTGGGTGAATTTATCCCTTACAGACCTCTGTTTACTAAAAACATACTTCAATAGAAAAGAAATCAAAGAAGGAAGGAATGGATTTCAAAGAGCACAGAAGTTAGTATGTTGGTTTATTTATACAATTGTAGATTATAAATTATAAAAGTGACTAAATGATAAAAATTACTAATACAGGCTTAAAAACAAGACAAAATTCAACTACCAGACAGTAACATGGAAGATGAAAGAAGGCATTCTAAGATTGCTTTATTTTCTGGAGGAGGGTATAAATACTGATGAACCTACATATTTAGCATAACTGCTAAAATGAGAGAAATAAACTGTCACTTCTAACCCATTGAGAGAGGGAAAAGGTGTTAAAGCAATTACCCTGACAGAAAGCAAAAATGAAGAAAAAAGAATAAACAAAATACATAGGAAGTTTTATATATATTAATATGTATATGTTAGTGATGGCAAAAATAAGCTCCAATGTATCAGTTTTTACAATAAACAAATTTAGCTTGCATCTTAATATCTATGAGATTACATTTTATTTTAATTAGCCACATACCATGAGCGAAATAACACTTTAAAATTCAAAGTTGATAAGTCCTACTCTGCTTTGTAGATGCTATCATTGAAAAATATCAGGGTGAGGAGGTGGCATTGAAAATGACTATGATTTCTCGACTAAGAGACTAGGAATCACATTAACTAAGGATGATAGATGGGGAAGTACCACTTTGGAAGTGAAAATAAGTTAACATTTATTGACTTACTAAGTCTTAACTGGGGACTATCAAGGAACTTCAGGAGCATCAAAGAGAAGAATTTGTGCTGTGTGTCATGGAAGCCCGGACACAGGAGAACTTGGAATGTGTAGTAGGGTGGAAACTCCCCCACCCCAAAGATAAAGAGACTTCAGGAAGACAGGAACCATCACAGGTAAAGAAGATGGTCAGCAGTGTCTGTGCTGGAGAAAGGTTGAGCTGAATGAATGCTGAGAAGAAGCTTTAGGTCCAGATTAGTAAGGTAGTGGGCCTACTAGTAAGAGATTAAGGAGGAAAAAGGGAAGACATTGAAGAAACAGAAATGGATTTCTCTCTCAAGAAGTTCAGCACCTAAGGGAAGACAGAATGGATGGTAAAGAGAAATTCAGGCTCAAGGGAAGTTATCTTGGAATAGGCAATAGCCATTTGTAAGAATAAAACCTTAATTATCTAGAGTCCTTGGGGAAATGAGTTTCCTGGGTAACGAGCTTTTCTAGGTGACCTAATGCTGCTTTCTAAAATACCATTACTAATTTTGGCCATTTTTTAAATACCCAGAGTCACCAGCAATAGCAATATCAGGGTGGTCTCTGGCCTTTAACCAAGGGCGATACTCCTTTGTGACTTCATTTAACCTTGTTTTGAGCTCAGTTGTTGCACCCATGGCATCAGGACCTGCCGAGGCCTACAGAAGGATTTCCCTCTTGACTGACTACAGAGTGCTGTTGATAGTTCTTTTATCTGTTTTTCTGAGATCTTTGAGCATCTGTCTTTTCCTATCAGCCATCTTTTATCATAACTTGCCAGAATTTTCTGTCTGGCATGCTCTTGAGCTGGTGTGTTCAGCTCTGACCAATGGATCTACTCTGTATTGACTCAACCAGGTTTCTTGAAAGGCTAATGTTGGGCCCCTGGTCAACCAGCAGGATAGTAAACATCACTCTGATCTTGTTGGCAGCCTTTCCCCGCATGGTCATGTCTCAGATACACAGTTTAACATACAATCAAGAGTAACCTGGGGCGAGGATCTGAGGGCCTCTTCTGAATATAGTGTAAGCTCCAGTATATGGATTTGGGGGTATTTATTTGGCTCTTTAGCCAAAGGCCTCTCTTGACTCCTTTCTGATTATTTCCTGATTTCAACAGGAGAACCCTCAGGGCTAATTGGCTGCATCTTCTCTCAACTGCAACTTAAAGAGATTTTTGTCTCCAGGTTCCTGGGTGGCTCAGACAGTTAAGTGCCTGACTTCGGTTCAGGTCATGACCTCATAGTTCATGAGTTCAAGCCCCACATCAGGCTCCATGCTGACAGCATGGAGCCTGCTTGAGATTTTCTCTTCTTACCCTCTCTCTTTCTGTCGGTCCCCCACTCACGCTGGTTCTCTCTCTAAATACATAAACTATAAAAAAAAATTTATTTAAAAGGGATTTGTCTCAAAGCTGATAATTTTCTCAATACGGATAGAAAAAGGTATCTTTCCTACCAACCTACCACCCATCCTCCAGAAGGAAAGGTATTTATTTTGTATTAACTAAAACAGCCTCTCTTCTGTCAGTTGAAGGGTATGCTAGACTTTTCTCTGCTATCTGGGCTGCAAAGACTTGAGTCTCAAAGACTTAATGTCCTAGAATCTTAATCCTGAGATAATTTGCTACAGACCTTAGTCTTAAAAACTGTAATGATGGGCAAGATGGCAGTCTCTTTTAATAAGAGACTCAGTAAATCCACAAGGGATCTTAACAGAAGAAACAGAAGAGCCTTCTGGTGTTCTGAATTCCGTAAAAGCACAGTCCTGAGGGCAAGGCAGAGACATTCCAAAGTAGGGAAAAGCCACTAGTAATATCAGGGTGGTCTGTTGTTAAGGGTCCACAGGCTGGCTTCCAAGAAGTCTTCCTTATGGGGTGACATTTATTATCTTGGTGATTTATCAGAATCTGGCTTTTAGCTTTTCAGGTTCAGAAACTGGTTTAATCAACATACAAAGAACAGATTCATTGCCTGAGCTGGGCTCACCGTAACCAAGCTCACAAGATTGATCTGGAAACCAAAATTCCAGTTGACATTTATATGGAAAAACAGAATTGATTGATCTTCTCAAAGTACAATGACTAGCTCGTTCTTTCCCTTTAGGCAGGCCTACACAGGGAGCCAGATCATAATCAGGCTATTTGGTGAATGTGAAATCAGAGTTAACAGTGAATCATGTTTAACAGCATAGGCTAAGAGAGTAATTCATCCACACTAAATATGGTCCTACCAGTGGAACTGAATCTCTTTGAAGTCTGTCACCTAAGACTCCCTCTGCTCTGATCACTATTTGGACAGACACCTGCCAATGTTATGCCTTGTTTTCTTTAATGTCTCAAGGCCAACACAGGACTACACCCACCAAAATCCCCTCCCACACTGGTCTTTAGATGTTAATACTTTCCATTGACTAATAGCATAGTCATTCTTTTTCCTTAAGTTTAAATCTCCCTGAGCAATCTTATTTTCAAATTCTCGGGGTATCCTCTGCCATACCTACACTTATCCACACGAAGGTTTATCAGTCACTTCCCAAAAATATCTTCACATTTTTATTATATTCCTATGCTACACGTACTACTCATGTTTTATTGAAATCAACTCACTTTTTAAAAACAATTTTAAGGGGCGCCTGGGTGGCTTAGTCGGTTGAGCGTCCGACTTTCGCTTAGGTCATGATCTCGCTGTTCGTGGGTTCGAGCCCCGCGTCGGGCTCTGTGCTGACTGCCAGCTCAGAGCCTGGAGCCTGTTTCAGAGTCTGTGTCTCCCTCTCTCTCTGACCCTCCCCTGCTCACGCTGCCTCTCTCTCTCTCCTGGAAATAAATAAAACATTAAAAAAAAATTTTTTTTAACAATTTTAAAAGATTGACCCCTACCATAAATGGAAAATGATTGTCCTTTGTCCTAAAAAGAATGTGCCTCCAAAAATAAACACTGAAAACAAAGGCTAATATGTTTCCCATGTACTTTGTCAGCTAGACATACTTTGCCATGCAAAGCTCTGAGCCTGAGCAGACGTTAAAAGGTCAACTCACACCAAACTGAGAGACTCTTTGACATCATCAAACACTTCAAAGGAGGATTCCACAGCAGAACCAATTTAAGGGATTATTTAATGTATGTGGTGCCTTGTCCATCTACCACCTAGAAGAATAACCTCACGTTAGGCATTGCATGTTTCCGGAAAAGATGGCCTAGACTTTTTGAGATGTTAGGCATGTTTCAGAATCGTTTTTACAGCTGTAGTGATGCCTCCTTCCTGGCCTCACTTGACTCCAGACTCTGCCTGATGCCACACTGATGGTTTCATTCCTGCTTTTCCCTGCACAGGTACACGCTGGCAGCTCAGGACCTGGTGATGCGTGCCCGTGGTGTCCTGAAGGACAGAGGATGGCGGATATCTAATGACCGACTGGGCTCAGGAGACGACATTTCTGTATATGTCATTCCTTTAATACATGGGAACAAACTTTCATGAAAACGGCCCAGGGGGTTGGGAGGACAGCAGGAGAGAAAACTGGGACACCTCTTGGCAGGGCAGAACTGGGAAGTGCCCCGGCAGAGTTCCAGGTGACACAACCTCTTCCCAGGCCAGGTGGGGGATTTGCTGCTGAAAGGCCACTGGCTGTACTTCTGGGGGACCCTTAGATTTCAGTTGCCTCTTTAGTAACAGGTCTGGATACTCAACAAGAGCAAAACATAAAGGCTGCTACTGAGTATTGTGTTTCTTTTGGTTCCTTTAATAGGCCTCCTAGGTGGCCACTGCCTAATTTTGGGCACACACATCAGATTTATTTGGAGTAGCTGGGGCAGCCATTTTCAGGTGTAACTGGCAGGAGGCTCTTCCGCCTATCAAGCTGTCAGCTTCTCTACGGGTTAAACGTGCTGCATTGGGAAGCTGGGGATCAAGTCTCAGAAAGTGTAAGCACCCACCTTCTAGTAAGCCTGAGATTTATTTCAGGGAACACTGGTGTGTGTGTGTGTGTGTGTGTGTGTGTGTGTGTGTGTCTGTCTGTCTGTCTGTCTGTCTGCTTTCATGGTTATGGTGGGGTGAAGCAGGGATTTTTTTCTGTTTGATGTTCCTTGAATCTTAATGGTTTCCCTTCCATAAAACAGGCCTGGGACTTTCCAGCTCCTTGCTGAGGAATTTGGTGTGTCAAAGTCCAGCCCAGGCTGTCCCCATACCCCACAGCCCACACCACGCAGGCAGCCTTCTGGAGCAGTGCCCTGGCGGACAGAGCACTGTCTTTGTTGTGTAACAGTTTGTTCCCGAGTTGCATTTTCTCACCATATCAGTGTGTTTTCATGAAAATATGGGTGTTTCTTTAAACCAACAGTTTCTCTGTTGTTTTCAAGGGTCCCCCTTTTGTGGCTAGAGATTCCTCTGAGAATCTAGGTTTTCATTTCTGGGACGGTTGGCCCTCCGCACCTGCTGTGCCCCACGGACACATGTGAAGCAGTGTTTAAGAGAGCAGTACAGGAAGCTCCATGCATCGGTCAGTTCCCCATACCTCATGTGATGACCATTCCTCTGTTTTGGATCCAGGTTCTATGGACTGTGACTGTCCGCAAGGCCACTCCACATCAGTACATATCTGTGTACCACCAAGGAGCAGCAGTCCTGCTTCCCCCCCATCTTTGGGCAAGACCCACTCAGAATAGCCCATTGCTAAAAGTGAATTTGAATTGAGTTGACTGGTCATCCTCATGCTGTGTGCCCTATTCCTTCTCGGAATCACATCCCAGCAGCTGAGGCCCCCCGCATTCCCACTGTTGCTCCACTTCCGAGTGTTCCTCACAAGAGCTGCAGAAGCCGTGGACAGCACATCTACCTGTTGCTGCTTCCTTGCTGGGAGGAATAACAAAGTCGTGTGTTAGAAATCACCTCTCTTAGGCAGACTGCTGCTCCACACTGAGGAACCCTCAGTGAGGGACATCCCATTACTAAGTCTTCCTGCACACCTCCTGTGGCATCATCACCATCCTGTCAGTCCTGTGTCATTAAAACATTCTTCCCACCCCATAAAGAAAAATGTCATTGATGTGATTCCCCGAACTGCTGGAGAGCCACTTCCAGTTCACATGGTTGTTGAATCCCTTCCCCAGAGGACAGGACAGGAACCTTTCCTCCAGGATAGTTAATCACCTTCTGGAGTTGTAGATATTTTATTAGGAAAGGCCTAGAGCCTCTCTACTCAGGAATGAACTCATTCCACCATGTGGAAAGGATGCCCTGTCAGGCAAGTGAGGAACTATGGGAATTCACCCACCAGCTGTTCGCCAAAATGTTGCCCAGGGAGAATCAATGACTACCTTGTCAAGGGGTCATCTTCATCTGCCAGCCTCCCTCCTCCTCCGGTGGATCTTAGCTACCCCAGATGTCTCTGTGGGGACAAGTTGGTGGTAAACCATCTGCTTCTCTGGCAGAATGTGATGCTATGAGACAACATGCAGGTACCCTACTGCAGTGTCATACACTTTCTGTTCAGGCCCGGACTCAAAGTCTCGTACAGATTGGAAACAAAGTGTTTTGTGGAGGACTCTGAATGGCCTTCTTTGGGAAGCTGCCCTCACAAGCAGTCACCTCTTATCTTCCCATTGCCATTCATCTGTTTCTCTCCTGGGCTTCTAAGTTGGTCCTACCTTGAGCTTTTCTAGTTTTAGTTAACCACCAGAGTCTAACTCTGGGTGCAGATGTCATGACAGCCTTCTACTTAATTGACTAATTCATTTACTGCCAAGAAATGTCTCAGGAAAAAAATTCTAGAACACCACCCCCCCGACTTTTCAATTTATCCTGAAGTCTAGAGCACTTAATCCTGCTGGTTTTAGTTAGAAAGGTATCCAGGAATTCTTTTCATTAAGACTCCTTGGTGGAAAGATCTTAGTAAAAGGCTGAAGCCCTGTTTCTGCTTGGGAGATGGGAGGAAAATTACAAATGAGGTGAATAAATCATATGTGGAAAAAGTGACTTGTTAATGCCCATAGCACATCCGCCCAGCACTGATATTGCTCTGTGAATTGAGCTTACTCTATTTGGCCTAATTTTTCACCCAGGCCCCATGCCATCCCATCCCACTGCAGTTAACTAACTGTGTCTACATGATGGGGCTGGCCCTTGGAGCATTCCTGGAAAGGCCAAAAGGCAGCACACTCAAAATTCTGAAGAAGATATTTATAAGCGATTCTGAAATCTTGTGTATCTGACTTCTAGCCAAATCTGTTGTCCTAATGGCCTCAGAGGAAATCTTGTTTAATAAAAAGCTTTTGATTTCCTAGTCAAGTCTTTATGGTTGCCTTGGGGTGTGTGTGTGGCCACTTCCTCTAATGAAAGGCTCTTTGGGCCCTAAATCTCTTTGTTGGCTAGACTCTGCTCTTTGGAATATTTGGGGGACAGTGTTTTTCTGGAAGAGAACAAAGTCACCCTCCATCCACGGCCTGCGGCCCTTTGCCCGGCAACAGCCAAACCTTTGTTCTCATGACACCTGCAATCAGAGACGGACTGTGTTCTGCAGTGGTTGCGCTCACCAAAATTCAGTTCTCGGGGTGGGAAGGAAGAGGTAGAAATTGGGCAAGGCCTGGTACTCAGCTGTGTACTAGGACAAAGCCACGGAAAGTGGCAATTTCAGTCACTTAACATCAGATACAGCTTTGGGGAGTTTGGGGTGTTTAATTTTTTAATTCTAGCAACTTCACCTCTGTGGGGCTAGGTGCTCACCTTTTTCTTACTCGTGAGTATCCATTTACTTCTTGGGAAAAACTATAGTTGTAGGTAGATATTGGTGGGTGGGGATGAGCGTCCTGGTACCTAGATTTGGCCTCAGATCTTGGCCATTTGGGCAGGATTTTCAGTTTACCCAGAGCACTAGATTGGAAACACTTGGAAAAAGAGTCCCACATCTTGAAAATTCTGACTCTCCTCTTGACTGCACCTCCTTCCTTGTCTGCCAGTCTTGTTTTTTTTGTTTTTTGTTTTTTTTTGTTTTTTTTACAAGGCCAAGAGTGGCCAGTGGTTTCTTTCCACCACAGTTTGAGGATCTAACCTTTCCTTAAGTGACCCAGCAGCCCCACACTCTCAGAGGGAATATATTAAGGTTTTATGACATTCTATTTTCAGTAATTACTGCTTCAGGGACACTTGGAGAAAGCAGTGAGAGTCATTATCTATGCAAAGAACAACCAACCAGGCTGACCCTAAAATTGACCAGATAGAAGAAAAGAGTAAAACTGTATCTGGCCACAGGACAGAATCTTATGTTAGAAACTTGGGTTTTTGAGGGCTTTTACAATTGTAGAGAAACACTGGAAGTCTGCATACCGTGGCCCACCGTGCTGAACAAAGTTTGGTTTATGGGTGATGTGGCATCTGTGTGCACACTGGGATGTTTCAAAGGACACTCCCTGAGCAGCCTGATTTGTCTCTTGTGTGAGCACTGAGGCAGCTCTTCGTGAGAGCTGAGTGCCCGTCTGCAGACTACTGCTCTTTCTAATCCATGATGTTTTATGTAAATAGCTTTAATTGTTCCTTAATATCTTCTTAGATGAAGTTCTGTTCATGTAGGAACCAGGTAGAGACAGTGACCAATGAGGCTGTAAAATGTGCTGTTGTTTTCTACTGTGATGTACTTGAAGGACAGCCTTGTGTCCCCCAATCTTTCAGTCTTCCTTCCATAGTATTTTGTGTTTGGGGAATCTTGAGGTTATTCTCCATTTTTGTTTTGCCTCCATTTTCTTTGTTTCTTCTGGAGACCCAGGGAGCCCCACAGTGGAGATCATTTGTAAGAAATGTATCATGTTCTGGGTTTCCAAAAATATAGTATGTACAGTGAATGAGAGGAATCTGCCTGAAAATGGTTTCAGAACCAAGTACCTTTATGCTTTGTGATTGTGAAACCTTGACTTTTGTAACCCAAAAAATGAACACTGTTTAGTAAAAGGGATCTATTTTGTGTGTTTTGAAACTTAGGTGCAATGTTCCCTGGAAAAAGCTAAAGAAATGTATATGCTCAATGACATTTTAAAATAAAGTATTATATATATGTATATAGGACACCTTTAGAAAAAGTTTTGTGTTACTTCTTTTAATCTGCTATGAAGCTTCTTCATATCAGGTAATGGAATGAGGAGTGTCATGACCTTATGTGAAGTTTCGAACTGTGAACAGATGCCAAAGAAAATCAAAAGGGAATGGATGCCAACACCATAAACCTTCACAGGAATAGCAGTAAAGGCTATGTATTTCAACAATGCATCTAGAAGAAGCACCTTGGATATTACTCCCAAGAATTGTTCCCAAGAGGTATTCTTTTTTTTTTTTAATTGAGCTTTAATCAATATACATTAGCTTCCAGTGTTCAACATAATGATTTGGTATATAATATTGCAAAATGATCATCACAAAAAACTGATTAACATCCATCATTGATATTAACAAAATGTTTTTTTCTTGTGATAAGAACTTTTCACTCAGAGATTTTCAAATATGCAATACAGTATTACAGATAGTCACCATGCTGTATATTACATCTCCATCACTTCGTTCATAACTGCAAGTTTGTGTATTTTGACCCTTATCACCCATTTCTCCCACTCCTCACCATCTGCCTCTCCCAACCACCAATCTGTTCTCTGTGCCTGTGAATTTTTTGTTAATTTTTATTTATTTTTTAGATTCCACATATAAGTGAGATCATACGGTATTTATCTTTCTCTAATTTCACTTATAACGTCCTTAAGGCCCATCCATGTTATCACAAATGGCAATATTTCATTATTATGACTGAAGAATAGTGTGTGTGTGTGTGTGTGTGTGTGTTTTCTTTACCCATTCATTGATTCAGTTTTTCCACATCTTGGATATTGTAAATAATGTTGCAGTCATCATGGGGATGCATATATCAGTGTTTTCATTTTCTTTGGATAAATACCCAGAAGTGGAATTGATAGATCAAATGGTAGTTCTATTTTTGATTTTTTGATGAGACTCCATACTGTTTTCCTTAGTGGCTGTGGCAATTTACAATCCCACCAACAGCACACAGGGTCTCCTTTTCACCATGTCTTTGCCAACACTTGTTATTTCTTGTCATTTTTATAATAACCTTTCTAACATGTGTGGGGTGGTATCTTACGGTTTTGATTCTTTCCATGTGTCTGTTGGCCATCTGTAGGTCGTCTTTGGAAAAATGCCTATTCAGATTGTCTGCCTATTTTTTAATTGGGTTGCTATTGAATTGTAGGAGTTCTTTATATATTTTGGATATTAACTTTTTATTTTTTTAAATGTTTTATTTATTTCTAGGAGAGAGAGAGAGAGAGAGAGAGAGACAGCATGAGCAGGGGAGGGTCAGAGAGAGAGGGAGTGACAGACTCTGAAACAGGCTCCAGGCTCTGAGCTGGCAGTCAGCACAGATGCGGGGCTCGAACCCACGAACCGCGAGATCATGACCTAAGTGAAAGTCGGACGCTTAACCGACTATGCCACCCAAGCGCCCCTGGATATTAACTTCTTACCAGATAAATGAGTCGCAAATATTTTTTCCCATTCAGTAGGCTGCTTTTTCATTTTGTTGATGGTTTCCTTTGCTGTTTAGAGCTTTTCAGTTTGATGTAATTACACTTGTTTATTTTTGCTGTGGATGCCTTTGCTTTTCATGTCAGGTAAAACAAAGCAAAACAAAAAACGTTGCCAAGACCTCTATCAGGTTTACTGCCTATGTTTTCTTTTAGCAGTTTTATGGTTTCAACTTACATTCAAGTCTTTAATCCACTTAGAGTTAATTTTTGTGTATGGTGTAGTTTCATTCTTTTACATGTGGCTGTCCAGTTTTCCCAACACCATTTTTTTTTTTTTTTTTTTTTAAGAAACTGTCCTTTCCTCCTTGTATATTCTTGGCTCCTTTTTCATAAATTGACTATATATATGTGGGTTTGTTTCAGGGTTCTCTATTCTATTACATTAATTTTATCTATTTTTATGTAAATACTATCCTGTTTTGATTTACGATAGCTTTGTATTACAGTTTGAAATCAGGGAGCATGATGCCTCCAGCTTTGTTCTTCTTTCTCAACACTGTTTTGACTATTTGGGGTCTTTTGTGGTTCCTTACAGATTTTAGGACTGTTTGTTCATTTCTGTAAAAAAAATGCTATTAGGATTTTGATAGGAATTGCACTTAATTTGTAAAAAGTTTTAGGTAGTATATAATTCTTCCAATCCATGAACACAGTACACCTTTCCATTTCTTTGTGTCATATTCAGTTTCTTTCATCAGTGTCTTATAATTTTTAGTTATATACTCTTTTGACTCCTTGGTTAAATTTATTGCTAGGAATCTTATTCTTTTTGACATTATAAGCAGGATAGTTTTCTTAATTTCTTTTTTCTGACAGTCTATAATCAGTATATTGAAATGCAAGAGATTTCTATATATTGCTTTTGCATCCTACTGATGCAAAAAATTCAGTTTTACTGAATTCACTTATGAGCTCCAGCAGTTTTATGAGGGATTCTTTGGTGTTTTTTAATATATAATGTCATCTGCAAAATGACAGTTTTACCTTTTACTTTATGATTTGAATGCCTTTTATTTCTTTTTCTTACCTAATTGCTATGGCTAGGTCTTTCAATACTATGCTGAATAAAAGACACCGGAGTACACATCACTTTCTTATTTATAATCTTAGAAGAAAAGGTTTCAGTTTTTACCACCTCATATGATGTTATCTATGGGTTTATCCTATATTGTGTTATTTTATTTTATTATTATTTTATTGTGTTGGGGTACATTCCCTCTATAACCTCTTTGTTGAGAGTTTCTAACAAAAATGGATATTGAATTTTGCCAAATGCGTTTTCTTCATCTATTGAGATGATCATGTTTATCCTTTATTTTGTTAATGTGGTATATCACACTGTGGAAATTAAACCATCCTTGGACCTCTGGAATAAACTGTACATGATTGGGGTGAATGATGCTTTTAATGTATTGTTGAATTTGGTTTGCTAATATTTTTTGAGAACTTTTGCATCTATGTTCATCAAGAATAAACAAGGTACTTGTTTGTAATTTTCTTTTCTTTTGGTATCCAGATCTGGTTTTGGTATCAAGTAATGCTGGCCTCATACAATTAGTTTGGAAGTATTATGTCCTCTTTTATGGAAGAATTTGAGAAGGATTGGTATTAATTCTTGTTTGAATCTTGGGCAAAATTTACCTATGAAGCCATCTGGTCCTAAACTTTTGTTTGTTGGGAGGCTTCCTTACTAGTAATCCGTCTGTTCATATTTCCGATTTATTTATGATTCAGGTTGTATATTTCTAGGAACTTGTCCATTTCTTCTAGGTTGTCTAATTTGTTGGCATATAATTGTAGTAGTCTCTTATGATCCTTTGTATTTCTGTAATATCAGTTGTGATGTCTCCTCTTTTGTTTCTAATTTTATTGAGTCCTGGCTATTTTTTCTTGGTGAGTCTAGCTACAGGTTTGTCAATTTTGCTTATCTTTTCAAAGAACCAGTTCTGGGTTTCATTGATCTCTTCCATTTTCTTTTTGTCCCTATTTCATTCTTTTCTGCTTTGACCTTTGTTATTTCCTTTTACTAACTTTGAACATTGTTCATTTTCTAATTAATTCCTTGAGATATGTAATTACGTTGAGGTTTTTCTTATTTCTTGAGGGTAGGCATTTATCACTTTGAACCTCCCTTTTGAACTGCTTTTGCTGCATCCTGCAGGTTTTGGTATGTGGTATTTCCATTTTCTTTTGTCTTGAGGTATTTTTTGATTTCCTCTTTGATTTTTTTCATTGACCCATTGATTGTATGTTTAATCTCTATATATTTGTGAATTTTCTAGTTTTCTTCTAATTGATTTCTAATTTCATACCATTGTAGACAGAAAATATGGTTGATATAATTTCAGTCTTAAATTTCTTAAGGCTTGTTTTGTGACCTAACGTATGATTTGTCTTAGAGAATGTCCCATGTGCTCTTGCAAAGAACTATATGTTCTGTTGCTTTTGCATGGAATGCTCTATATGTAGATCTCTTGAATCCATCTGATTTAACCCATCACTTGAGGCCTATGTTTCCTTATTGATTTTTTTCTAGAGGAGCTATCCATTGATGTAAGTGAGGTATTAAAGTCCCTTATTATTATTGTATTACTGTATTATCTCTCCCTTTCAGTCTTTCAATATTTGCTTTATTTAGTTGCTCCTACATTGGATGCATAAATATTTACAAGTGTTCTATCCTCTTGTTGATTGACCCCTTTATCCCAAGAGATATTTTTGAGAGGGCTAGTGAGTTATATACTTGCCTAAGATTATAAAAGTCAAGACTCTCCTTAGTCACTTAAAAATTTTAAGTGCTCACAAAGTGTTAGTAAAATGTTCTGTCTTATAGAGAAAAGTTAACAGATGGGACAACATAGCAAAGAATGCTAATTCTGCTTAGTTCTAGAGTCCAGGAAGTTAAAAGTAATCTAGAAAATAACACAGTGTTAAAAATAGCTAAGTATTGATTCACAAAGAAAGCTAAAAGTAGGCTGTAGCTTGTCTAAAGCTTAGTTTGGAAGAGAAGACTAGTTAGAAAACACTGAGAATGGTTTTATTGTAAAATACGTATGATGCCTCTTCCTCCCTACTCAGTCATAGAAACTCATGAAGAGTCAATCCCAGGATTAGATGCCTGAAGGTTGAGATGGAAGAGTCTCTGTGGAAGATGGAGGAGTCTTCGAGCATTCTCTCATGAGCAGTGGTTAGCTTCTCAGATCAGCTCTTTAAAGTTGCAATAGGTTGTCTCCAAAGATGGCTGCCATCTGCCTCCTGTGTCTGTTCACAAATGCTCCTTTTCCCATCACGAGGTGGCATTTGTTTCCCCAGCCCTTGAATCTAGTTTAGATGGTGACTTACTTTGATTAATAGAATGCAGAAGTGACATTCTGAGAATTCCAAATTTAGGTCTCTAGAGGCCTTACAGCACCTGCTTTCACTTTTGGAAGCCAGCCACACTGCAAATGTCAGACTGGATTACTGAGTGATGAAAGGACACCAAGGAGATAACCAGAGTGCCCAGACACTGGAAGGAGGCCATCTTTCATCTCAAAATCCCTCTGGAGTCACTCCAGGTGATACTCTAAGAAGAGAGAGGCCTAGCCAGCTCTCAGCTGTTGAGGCCATTCCAGCTGAGGCCACAGACCTCACAGAGCAGAGAGAAGCCATCCACACTGAGCCCTGTCTGAATTCCTAACCCCCAGAAACATGAACAAATCAGTGGTTTTGTTTTAAACCACTTGAGATTTGGATACTTTATTATACAGCAATAGATAACTGAAACAAGGTCTAGAGAACCTGGGGCAAAGTGTTTTGTTTATTTATTTTTAGTGTTGTTTTTTTTTTAAATTTCTGAGAGAGAGATGATAGAGAGAGAAAGAAAGAGCGCGTGTGAGCAAGGGAGGGTCAGAGAGAGAGGGAGACACAGAATCTGAAACAAGCTCCAGGCTCTGAGGTGGCTGTCAGCACAGAGCCCGATGTGGGGCTTGAACCCACGACCTTGAAATCATGACCTGAGCCAAAGTTGGACGCTTAACCAACTGAGCCACCCAGGCGCCCCTGGGGCGCAAAGTGTTTTAAAATGTAAATTAAAAAGAGAAGAAAAGGGCATTGGGAAATTACATGTGTAGCTGGGCAATGAATCCTCCATATGGAACCTGGCAGAGTTACTGAAATGAGGGAAACCAACTTACGGCAATCATGGGGAGAATGTAATGGCTGATCTGGGTCCCAGCAAGAGCTCTCCTCCGCATCTATGTTTCTGTGTCTCTCTGCAGCTTACAGTGATCATCACTAAGCTGGGAAAATGACATCTAAAAGAGGGAAAGGAAGGTCTTTAACCCCTAATTCTAGGACCATCCCATGATGTACCATTTGTGACCCATGGGGGAGTCAGGCTTCTTTCACTCCCAGGACTATTGCTTGAGAGTGATAGGTTATGTTTGAGCAAAAACAAGACCATATTTGAATTGTATGTACATTTTTTTTTTTTTTTAAATCCCCATGTACTAAATACTTCAAAGCTGTTACCATCCCAGCTTTTTCCCCCCCTCAATTAAATGTCGGGCCAAAGAGTGAGTTATGCACCCTAGCCAGTAGTCTGCCTTTGCTTGTTCTCTCATTAGAGCCCTGAACAGATCACTGCTCTCTCAGTGCAACTCTCCATTTTTAGTCCCTTGTCTTTCACCTGTGATGCCGTTTTCTCGCCAGCTAACCTCTTTTGCTTTATTGATTCCACTTGAGCTCACTGCAAGAGATTCAGTGTGAATGAGTACAAGGACAGGGTGCTTGCTGATTTCCTCTCAGGCACGAGATCTGACCTTGTGCTGGTTGGAGGGACCATGGATAGGGCTTTGGAAGGTCAGATGCCGACCTGGAGGACAGCACTTCCCTAAAAGGGGAATATAAATCAAAATTTTCTCTTCTATGCATTTTTCTTTTTAATTTGAGATAGCATGAGCTAGGAGAGGGGGAGAGAGAAAAGGGGACAGAGAGAATCCAGAGTAGGCTCTCTGCTGTCAGCACAGAGCCCAGTGCATGACCTGAGCCGTAATCAAGAGTTGGATGCTCAACTGATGGAGCCACCCAGGTGCCCCCTTTTACCTATTTTTTTTTAAAAATTGTAATTTCCAAATATAGTCACCAAAAAAGCATTCAGAAGGCACTATTGCAAGGTGGGAGTGGGGCTGGGGAATGTTTGACATGATGATGAGAGAAAAGTGAAGTCACCATAGCAAAATGTCCCAAACCAAGCCATTTCACACCCGTTAAGCACTATTAGTATGTCAGTGACCAGGCATCTGTAGTGTAAACAAAGCAATTGTGGAACCTGAAAATAGTAATTTTAGCAGTTCTGAATCCGAGATTGCTTCCTTGTGGAGTATGGTCAATGAGACAAAAAGTTTGGGGAAAATTCTGGAGAACTATGAAATCTCTACTCTTTGTTGTCCTAGGTGAAAACTTGAAAGTGTACAAATCTTGGAAGCCCTAAATGTAAATCAGGGAACATCTGGCCAATCTACCAAATGCACAGAATTTGGAAATTAACAGTGTAGTTTGGTTGTGCTCATAGTTTTGAAACAGAGAAGTGCTATCATTATCCCTATTATGTGTTTTAAAATACAGTTCAGATAGACTCAAATATTTATAGATGATGTTACAATGTATATCTGGGAATCACTTCAGACATTGAGTAGGGGGAGTTGATGGGCATTCAGAATGGGACAAGATTGGCCATGTTGAAAAAAGTTATACAAACTTGGAAATAAGAGGATGCCTATGTGCCTCCTGGAATATCATCTACCAGGCCTACCTAAGAATTATTTCGTTCTTAGGTTAGGCTTCAGCAAACTTTTTCTGTAAAGGGCTAGCTAATAAGTAGTTTAGATTTTATGGGCCATTTAGATTCTCTCAGCACTACTCAACTCTGCTTTGTTGCATGAAGGTAGCCACAGACCATCTGAACTAGGTTCTGTTCCAAAGGAAAAAAATTCAAACTTTAGATCTTGATCAGAAGGATTAACTCATGAAAATATGGTCAGATCTTCTCTGGTGGGAAATGAATGAAAGAGTCAGACGTATTAAGGAACACTAATGGCCTATCATTAAGAAAAACCAGATAGGGGCACCTGGGGTGGCTCAGTTGGTTAAGCGTCCGACTTCAGCTCAGGTGATGATCTCAGTTCATGGGTTCGAGCCCACGTTGGGCTCTGTGCTGACAGCTCAGAGCCTGGAGTCGGCTTCAGATTCTGTATCTCCTTCTCCCCCACTCTCACTGTCATTTTTCTCTCTCAAAAATAAAAACATTAAAAAATATAAATTAAAAACAAAGTTAAGATCAAAAATCAATCATCTTATTTAGTTACAAACAGGATAATTTAGAAATTTGCCAGGTTACCGCTAAGATAGTTTTATATTCAACTTTTAGCCACAGTGGTGGCAGAAGCATCAGCGTTGGAACACTGTATTTCTTCAGTACTGAGACACCATCAATTATATAATCTGCCACCAATTCAAAGCTGTTAAACATTTTTTTTTAACTTTTAAGGAAGAAATTACCCTATCATTTACCACACTCTAGCATGAGATAAAATAAAACAGTGTCTGTGTCTTATATTCTTACTATTTATTAGGCCCTGTGCCAGTTACTTGAGAGCTGATTTCTTTTATCCCCTTCTCAGGTAAATATTATCACATTTTACAAACGAGGAAATAATTTCATCCCACTTGTGATCACAGAATATACTCTGTGCAATTTCAGTCCTTTAAAATGTACTGAGGTTTGGCTTATGACGTAACATAAACAGGTTTCCCCAACCCAACAGTGGAATGTTCATATGAAACCTTTTGTGAGCTGAAATGACATCAAGTGGAGAAGCAATTACCATTAATTTATATGGAAAGATTCTTGAGCATTCCCAGACCTCTTTTAGGCTTTTCTGATACTTTAGAACACATCTTGCTAATGGATGCGCAAAATAAATCAAGCTGAAGAACAGATACACCCACACACAATTCAAAGCTTTGGCAGCTTGATGCTGAAATGCTGGGTGTAGTTCCCCGGGGAAGGAGCTTGGTGATGCCACTCCTGTTGTTCAGGGTGTGCACTCATCTGTAATGGCTTGCTACAAAACCAACCCTGAACACTATTTTTACCTTTTCTTTGTACAAGTGAAAATCCTCCTTGGATTTCATTCAGTTAGCAAAAACAAGAGGTCTTTCGTAATGGAGGTCTAATGGTGGTCTTTCATAAAAGCAAAGTGGCTTCAAGCAAGCTTTTGAAAAGCAGGGTATATCTGTAGTCTTTCTGGAGAATGTTCCATGTGCATGTGAGAAGAACGAAAGTTTGACTGCTATTGGGTGTGTTCTTTAGTTGTCTATTGGGTATAGTTAGTTATCTACTGTTCAACTTTTCTATTTCATTGTTGATCTTCTGCCTAATTCTATCCATTATTAAAAGTGGGGTGTAAATGTCTCCAACTATGATTGTTGAATTGTCTACTTCCCTCTTCAGTTTTATTAGTCTTTGCTTTGTGTATTCAGGGACTCTGTTTTTAGGTATATATATATGTAATCTTTTCCTGTTGGATTGACCCTTTTATCATTATAAAATGTCCTCCCTTGTCTCTGGTAGTGATTTTATCTTAAAGTCTACTTTGTTATTTGTATAGCTATTCTCTTATCTGGTTACTTCTTGCATAGGACATCTGTTTCCATCCTTTTATTGTGAGCCTATTTGTACCTTTGAATCTAAAGAGTGTCTGTTACACAGAAAATATAATTACAGCAGCTTTATAAATTCATTCTGGCACTCTCTGCCTTTTGACTGCAATATTTATTTTTATTTTTCTTAAGTTTATTTTGAGAAGCAGACAGCATGAGCTAGGGAAGGGCAGAGAGAAAGGGAGAGAGAATCTGGAGAAGACTCCAGACTATCAGTGCAGAGTTTGATGCAGGGCTAGAACCCACTAGCCAAAAGGTCTTGACCTGAGCTCAAGAGTCAGAATCTAATGCCCTATGACTGAACTACCCAGGCTTCCCTGATTAGAAGGTTTAATCCATTTATGTTTAATGTAATTATTGACCATTTTATTATTTGTTTTCTATGTGTCTTATGTCTTTTTTGTTCCTCTGTTCTTTCATTTTTGTCTTTTGCATTAAATAAATTCGAGTACACCATTTTAGTTCCTTTGTTGTTTCTCTACTGTATTTTTAAAAGTTATTTTCTTAGTGGTTTTCTTAAAGGTTACAATTAGCATCTTAAAACAATCTAGATTAATACCAGATTAATTGCAATAGTAAACAAAAACATTTCTCCAATATATGCTTAGATTCCTGTCCTCTTTTTTGTACTCTATCATACAAATTAGATCTGTATACAATGGAAACCTATCAAAAGTTTAATAATTATTGTTTTATGCAGCTGTCTTTTAAATTATATAAAAGTGGTGTAAATGCAAGTTTATACTCTTATTTTCATATATTTATTTTTATTGGTGTTCTCTATTTCTTCACATGAATTCTAGTTACTATCGAGTATCCATTTATGTCAGTCTGAAGGAATCCCTTTAGTATTTCATGTAAAACAGATCTGTTTGTGACATATTCTCTCAGTTGTTTATCTGGGAATGTCTTAATTTTTATTTTCTGAAGAATAGATTTGCTGGCTATTAAATTCCTGGCTAATAGGGGTTTGGTTTGGTTTCCTTTTGGCAGTTTGAATACGTCCTCCTACCACCTCTGGCCTGCATGGTTTCTGTTGGGACATTAAACTTACTAAGGATCCTTTGTGATGAGTTACCTTTCTCTTGCTGCTTTCAAGAAGTTGATTATATCATGTCTATATGTGATCTCTGAATTTATCCTACTTGGAGTTCATTGAACTTCCTGGATATGTGGGTTAATGTATCTCATCAAAGTCGGAGCACACATTCAGTGCTCTGGAAAGTAACTGACAACCCTACCTTAGCATTTACTTCTTATTTTAAAGAGCCTTAGAGCAGCCAGAGATAGAGAGTAGGCCTAGTCAAATCTCCTGGATATGTGCACTGACCTGCTGATGTGCAAGGACTTCTGGGTCTCCAGGAATATGCTGGAGCCTTTCAGTGCCCTATGTGGACATCTCACTGACCATTTTAGCTTTTTCAGTTAAAACTTTGGCTCAGTCTCTTGTTAGCCTCAAGTGGTATAACATCCTTAGATAGCTCTGATGTTAAACAGTTGTTGCTAATTGTTTTGGACTAATGCTGTGGGGATAGGACTGTTCACAGAGAACTGGCCAAGTGAAGACAAGCCCTGAGAATGGGGTCTTTCCAGGGAACTGCTTGGATCAGGACAATCAGCTTGTTGCAATTCTCTGCGGCTGTGGTTTCTGGGGGAGCTATGAACCTAGTCTGTCCCCTTCATTGGCTGTTAGTCTTTTGGGTTTAATAGCTACTTTGGTTGTGAGGCTATTGTTGTTCAAGGCTACCACATATCTGGAGTGACGGTAAGGAAACTGGCTAAGTTAAAATGTCACAAAGCTCCCTGTTCTTACTGAGATTCAGCTGTTTTCCTTGAACAAACACTCCTTGGATTGCTGCAATCCTTTGGTTAATTTCCAGAGTTTTGAAAAAGATGATTTTAACAATTTTGACCAGTGTTCTCTTTGACTGTATGGGAGAATGGAATGTCAAAAGTCCTTATCCTACTATTCCAGAAGCATTTCTGCAGATGAAGAAATAAAAGTTCAGGATAGGTTAAGTAGTTGCCCAAGACACAGAGCCAAGGAACACCAAAGCCAGGATTTCAAATCCAAAACTCATATTCTACACTCAGCTACCTCTTGCAGTAACAGTTTCTGGAACTTCTCACTTAGATAAGCAGTAGTTGCAAAACCTCCATCATGTACATGATTATTTAGCTGACATTTTAACAAAGCCCTTTTTTAAATGTTTATTTTGAGAAAGAGAGCGCTAGCGTGTGACAAGTGGGGGAAGGTCAGAGAGAAGAAATCCCAAGCCCTGACATGAGGCTTGATCTCAGAAACTATGAGATCATGACCTGAGCTGAAACCAAGAATCAGATGTTTAGCTGACTGAGTCACCCAGGTGCCCCAAAAATCTCTTTCGCATCAAATCTCCATTCCTGAACTTTGCATGGAGCCATCAAGCAATGTCATCTGCTGACCCACCAATATACTTTTCTATAAAATGTGTTTCTGTCGCAGGCATTTTATCTCCCTCTCACTCTAGTTCTGACTCTAACACAGCTGGAGCTCTGTGTCAGCATCTCCTTAGCACTCAGTGGAAAGGTTTCTGTTGGCAAGGGTTATTTTCAGGATAAGATGAGTACCAGGCTCAAACAGAAGGCCCATCCCCAAGCACAGGAAATGGTGTGCTACCCCAGGGGTATTAACCACAATACCTAAACTTTCTATGAATCTCTCCATACATGCCAATTAACAAACAGTTGAAGAACAGATACTCAGGGTCTGGAAGAACCGAACAAAATTATGTTCAAATTCCTCTTGAGCTAGAAGTGTGCTTAAAACAGATCCTGCGTTCCAGAACACTGACCTGTAATAAAAGTAATGGTAGAAGGTAAATCTTTTACCAGGGGGCCCCGCTGCACTATTTATTACAAAACCTGAAGTGGCAGGATGGAGAGTCATTTGCTACAGTGGTGTCAGTATTACAGCTCTTGACATCTCTCTTTATGGGCTCAGTTGACCTGAAGTAAGAAAACCATTTCACATACTAACGGCAATTTTTCGGTGATCTACTTGACCTTTGCCTCTGGGCTCAGCAATAGGAACAGTGATAAGATAACATTTTTTTCACTGAATAAAACCCAAAGAATTCAAGCTCAAGGGAGCCTAAATCCAGCAATGCAGTCACCATGAGCATTTAATTAACTAATATCTATCTTCCTGCAGGAATTCTATGCCCTGGCTGCACATTAAAATCATCTGGGGGCTTTAAAAAAAATTCCTGTGGACAAAGCCCCACCTCAGACTAATTACATCAGAATCAGAACACCCCCACCCCCACCCTGAGAGGAACCCAGCCATCAGTATTTTCAAAATGTTCTTCAGGTGACTGTGAGAACCACACTGTAAAGATATTAAAGACACACACCCCTGAAGTAGTGCAGATTTAGCAAATAATAACTACAGGCTACCTAGTTAAATCTGAATTTCAAACAAAGAAGTTTTAAATAACAGAGGCCCATGGGTGGCTCAGCTGGTTAGGCATCTGACTTCGGCTCAGGTCATGATCTCATAGTCCTTGAGTTCAAGCCCCATGTGAGGCTCTGTGCTGATCGCCCAGAGCCTGGAGCCTGCTTCAGATTCTGTGTTTCCCTCTCTCTGCCACTCCCCCACTCACAGTCTGACTCTGTCTTTCAAAAATAATAAACGTTAAAAAATTAAAAAATTTTTAAAATAGCATGTCCCCTGCAATATTTGGGACATACTTAAATTATTTGCTGTTCATCTGAAAGTCAAATTTAAATGGGTATCCTATATTTTATCTGGAAACCCTACACAGGACAAAACTGAAAATTAGAAGGCATAATAAAAATCAGGCTCTTCAAGCAGAGAAATTTCACTGCTTGCAAGTGAAAGTTGGTAGGTTCTTATCTTAAACAAACAAGATCACCTGGCACATAACAAAAGCCAGGTCAAAGCTATCCTGAGGGAGAGTTTCCAAGTCATGGAGGTGGAGGGAGGACTGGGCCAAAGGAATGTTCCAGGCAGGCTTCCTTAGTGCCTGTATTAGTTTGCTAGGGCAGCCTTGAGAAAGCACCACACACGGGGTTGCTTAAACAACAGAATCTTACTCTTAAGTTCTGGAACTTAAGAGAAATCCAAGATCAAGGTGTTGGCAGGTTCGGTTTCTCCTGAGGCCTTTCTGTGTGGTTAGCCTGGCTTGGCTTTCTCAAATATGCTATGTGCTCAAATAGTCTTTTGTGTTCACGCATCCCTGGTGTCTACCCTATGCGTCCAAATTTCTTAGAAGGACACCTGTCCTGTTGGAGTAGGCCCTGCCCGTATGACCTCATTTTACCTCCATTACCTCTTTTTAAAGGGCCTGTCTCCAGTCACAACCTGAGGCACTACAGGTTCGGTCTTCAACAAATCAATGTTGGGAGACACAATGCACCCCGTAATGCTTCCTGCTGGACTGCAGTCCTGGAGGGCTGTGGGGCAGTACCGAGTGCTAAGCATTATTGCTCTGAGGTCTTCACTCTCCCCGGTGCCACCCTAGCCCAAAAAAATGTGTCCTGAGCTACCAGGAAAGAGAAAAGGGGCATTTCTGAAAGGAGTGATGGAAATGAGGGTCAGGAAGATAGAAGAGGAACCCACTCTTTTCTGGGGAGAAAAGGAAGGGGGAAGAGTGGTATCATCAGATGGGAGAAGGACAGAGAAAGGAAGAACATGTTCAACCAAGAGGGACCACGTGCAGAAAAAGGGAGTAAGATGATAGCCACTCCTTCAGCGGTTGAGGACACTAGGAAGGGGAGTTGGTGGGATACTAGAAATAAATCACAATATCCACAGCAAAGGGAAGGGTTGCAGAAACCATCCCCCAGGAGAGGTTCTTCCTCTTTCCTTTGTCCCTTTTGGGGGGGGGGGGAGATAAATAAATAAGACATTGCCTAAAATGCCCTAAGTCCTGCTTGGACAAGACTCAGACTGCCCAGTCTTCATTTTATTAAATTCTCCAGCTTGGTCAGCCTTCAGGATCACATTTGAGGGTCTCCAAGCAGCTGACCGGAGTTTTACTGCTCTGGGCATGAATATGCATGGTTGGGAGCCCCAGACGTGCAGGGGCTGCTGGAGGGTTTTCAGGACATGCAGGCTCACACGCACACATGGCAGGCCTGCTCCGGTTTTACGTGCTGCCAACGGAAAGGAAAGAACAGCCGGGAAGTTTCCCTCTCCGGAGTCGTTACTGCTGAGTCCACCCCCGCTGGATGCAGAGGGAGGGAACTACACCGGGCAGGGAAGTCTTCGGCGGGTGAAGAGGGACGGAATCTTTACCTAGGGTTTTGAATGGAGGTTAAAGCACATCACTCTTGTTTTCTTTTGTTCAACATTTACCCAAGAGTGTGGCGAGCAAGGGGGCAGACACTGCGAGGAGAGATCCGGACACAAAGACCTGGAACTCTTGCAGGGTGGTCTTAACGCGGAGGCTCTTGCCCAGTGCAGCGCCGGGCCTCCAGGGCGCCTTTGTCCCCCCCGCGCACCCCGCGCTCCCGGCGCTCACCCGCTGCCCCTCCGGCTGCCTGGCCCTGGCCCGGGGCCAAGCGCGCACCGCAGCCACTCGCTGCCATTCTGCTGTGAGTGAAGGGCTCCTTAATAAGAGTGTAAATAAAAGCCAGGCTGAGAAATGAGTTTTCCATGCCAGCAATCACGGGCCTAACCTCAGCTGTAAATAGCCTGGCGGAGCGGTGCAGATGGAGTCCCCGCACCTGGGGGATCGAGGCCAGGCCCGAGCAGCCCATGTCAACAGCTGGGGACGCGCGTCCAGCTCGGGGACGCTCGGGGNCACCGCCAGGCCCCCTAATTTATGGTCATTGGCGTAATAGCTTTAACGTGATTTATCTGACCGCAGAAGAGATGGCAAACGCCTGGAGAATGATTGGTCATGCAGGCTTTGTGCATTTCTGATTGGCCTTATTAATTTCGAGCAGAGCCGGGGAGCAGCCTCTGACTGAGCCAGGGAAGTCAACTTGGCAACAGCCCCTATGTAGAGCCGGTTTGGGGCTGGCAAAGGCTTAGCTTTGGCCGAAACTGAAGGAATAATGTATTGTTTCAAAGGTTGGAGGAGTTTGACAGAATGTGCTAGCATACTGATTAAAGCAGATTTCATTTGAAAGAGGTAGAGATCATTTGATTTGATTTGATTCCTTCCTCCCCCTTTTGTGTTTGTACAAACATCAATGCCTTGGGGGAATGGGAAGGAGAGCAAGGACCCTGTTTTGTTTTTAATGTTTGAGTACTGGGGTACTGGAGTGGGGGGAGCAATGTTTATAGAATGTTTATGGCTTCGAAGAGAAGGAATTTGGGGGAATTATGGGGCAAATAAGTATCAGAACATGATTCTAAAAATGTTGTATTTTACAGTCATTTGTGAGGGGGGGAATACTTGTCATCTGAGTTCTCTTCAGACATCACAACTAGTAATTTATGATACATAAATTACTGGATAAGCACACGGTGCACCACACTTCACAAGGTCATCACTCTGTGTGACTGTAGAAACTGTCATTTAAATGTCACCACTGAGTGATGCAACTTAGTCCCATGAACAACAAAAGGGACTAAAGAAGAATATTGGAGGAGTTAGACTATTTAGTGGAAAATATTTTCATATGAATGAATTACAAATTCAGTAGGGGTGGATATGCAACTGAAATGTATCCACATTCATTCATTATATTTTTTTGTGCAAGACTCAAATGTAGACAGCACCAGACAACCTCCAAATACAATCCTTAACACTGTTCCTCAGGGGGCCCAGAACAAAGCCAGAGAGCGAGCAAGAAAATGTGATTGCTTGGGGAGGGGGCCGGTTGGTGTCACACCAGCAGTGGTAGAGTCATTTCTTTTATTTATAGCTCTAACCAGGAAAATAGACTGGGAGCAGCTGAGTACCAATTTATTTTGCTGCCCGAACCGATGAGTGGTTGCCTTAAATGTCACTGAGTTGGAAGGTTGTGCATTTCATCCACTGCCAGGTTCCAGGAAGCTTTGAAGCAGGTCTAGAAGGCGACCAGTAATTGTCCCGCCACCTATGAAGATGGGCACGTGCAATCCTGCAGGGTAGAGAGGCTCAGTGGGGGAATGAGGGCCGCCTGTCATCGCTGCCTAGTCTCATCAAATCCTGCCTGAGCAGAAACAAAGGTGGCCCGTTCAGTGCTATTACAAGAGCAAAGAGCAGTGGAAAGTAAGGGTTACCTCCCAGAAGAAGAAGAAATGATTTGGTGGTCAGGAACAGGGACCTGTTTGGGCCAGAAGCCACAGCATGTGCACACCACACACAAGGCCTGGTCATGTAATGCTACACATGTAATGCTCACATGAAATAACCATAAGCAAGGCATGAAGGGAACACTGGAGAGTCTACAAGTCAGGGAGGCTCTGCCACACACGTTGACCATGGGTGGACCCCAGCGCATATAGGAGAGGAGGCAAAGAACACCACTATGTAGTGCCAGTTAGGGCCCTAAATGAGTTCAAGCTGTGTCTTACCTCCGTGAGGCTTGGGAGGTGCCAGAAATTTCACTCCCTGATACAGATTAGCAGTCAGGTGTCTCCTCTAATTTTCTCAAGAACATAATGGAAAACCGTATGTGTTTCTATGAGTACATGTAGCCCTAATGATGGCAGAGTGGGCGAAATCACAGAGGAGAACTCAACTCTGAAATCTCAGTATAATTGTTTTTAGCTAAAAATAGTCCTACCCCACTAATACGACACGTGACACACAAGTACTATGCACCATCTTCCTAGCTCTCCAACTGAGCCCTGGTGGTGTTCTCTCAGGACGGGCGGGCTGCCAGCAGCAGCATCCCCTATCTGCGCGGCGGTCTGGCTCTGCCCCTCCGCCTTTCCCGTCATGCTGCTTGCAGGACATCATCTGTCATCACAACAAAATCAGCTGTTTGCGTTCAGTGGCTTGCTGGGAAGCTCCTTCCCAGGCCGCACCGTAGACACTGCTCTTTCTTCCGTCTTTCTTCAGCCCCCCAATCTCTCTCCTCCCTCTGACCCATTCATTGTCAAGTACCAGAGTGATGACTGCAGAATTGACTGCTGCCCTCCATTAAAGAAAAAAGAAAAATGCCTCTTTTGTCTTCACTTGAGTCAGCCTCACTGGCTGTGTCTCATGGCAGCTCTCGTTTTTTTCTATAAAGACGTAACGGTACTGATCTCAGAGAATACACGTATGTTCCCGTAGTCTGGGGAGTCTGAGTCTAGGACAAGATTCTAGGCCATCACAGCATTTCCAAGACCTCTATTGTCCTACACTGCCCATTTCCTATCTTACATGAAGTGCATCCTTCCTGTTGTGCCTGGATTGTTCAAAATCTCTCAAAAAGCTCAAATCTAAAACCACAGAGAGGCTTCCCCTGAAGGAGGCGCAGTACCGGTGTGTCAAGGTCAGAAGCCTGTCTAGCCCAGGGGCTCGCCAGTGGGTCCTGTGCTCGTGAAGAGCAGTTCTGGGTGACTCTGATGGGCCTGCGGGTTTTATTTATTCACTCTGGAAACATTACACAAATCCTTTCATATATCTTAGGAGTCAGAGAGATGAAAAAGAAGCCTCTGTCCTAGGGCAAGGGCATCAGACACCTAACTGTATGTAACACTCGCATGACACAAGCACCAAAATGCAGGCATGAAGGAGAGCAGCGGAAAACCAGAGGAGAGCATGATTAAGAGTCTGCAAGGATCAGGGACTGCTTCCCCCATATGCTGACTGCAATAGGTCCTGAAGGACAAAGAGGAATTGGTCAAGGGGAGAGGGGCATGGAAGGTCGTGCTGGCCACAGGTGGAAAACAAAGCTTAAGTAAAAAGAGGAAAAACAGGACACATAGAAGAGGCAAGAAGGAGTCTGTGCGGTTGATCAGAAAGGAAGGAATAACCTCAGGGGCAGATGGACCCAAGGGAGAATGGGAGCAGGGAAAGGTCTCCGCTCTGCCACGCCGCACCCACGCCTCTGCCGGCCACACTCAATGCCCGCAAACACAGGGACCTGCTGCCTCCATCTCCAAAACACAGAGTTCCAGGAAATGAGTGACTTACAGTGGTCATAACATGCTACTAAGGGGAATACGGCAGACAACTAAGGGGAGAAGAGATGCAGGCAATGAAAAGGTTGGAGGAAAACTGAAATATGTTATTAGCTGTAAGCTATTATCTGTAAGTGGTAGGGCTGTGAATGATTCTAATTTTTACTCTTTTCTATTTTATGGTGATTTTCTGTTGTACAGTGAGCTTGTATATAAGCTGTTCAGCGGGCTACCAACTGATCCTTAATACAAACCCATTCCAATAAAAGGGTTCCTCGAGTTTAGTGAAGTTTCATGATAATGGCATCTGATCCACAGGTAGAAAGGTGAGGGCAAAACACTGGGACCCTCTCATTCAGACTGTCTCATTCAGTGAGCAGAGATAATGTGGGGCATGTCTCATTTATACATGCGTACAGGCTGCCGCCACCCTCCCTCAGCCCACAGGCGCAGAGACAAACCTACAGCCATGTTAGCGCACCCTGCCCCCAGCACAGTACCTGCTACAAGCAGGTGTATATCTAATAAATGCTGGTTCATGAAAACTCCTAGGCCTTCTGACCTTAACACAGGCCTCTGTCCACTACGACAGTGATGCTCATATTTTAGCATATGTCAGAATTAACTGGAAGGCTTGTTACAACACCAAAGGCTGGGTTCCCTGCTACAGAACTTCTGATCTGATAGGTCTGGGGTAGGCCCAAGCATCTGACTTTCTAACAGGGCCCCAGATGATGCTGAATCTGCTCACGTGGAGTCACACTTTGAGAACAACTGTGCTATAACACACTGTCTCCAGGTGGACAGGCCCTAAGGGCTGTCTGCTGTCACACATACTTTTCATAACCATGCCTTGAAAGAATGCCCCAAAAGATCCTGTGAAGAAGAGTCAAAGCCAAAATAGTTGCCAGATGGGGTGCCTGGTGGAGCGTCTGACTTTGGCTCAGGTCATGAGCTCATGGTTCGTGGGTTCAAGCCCTGCATCGGGCTCTGTGCTGACAGTTCAGAGCTTGAAACTTGCTTCAGATTCTGTGTTCCCTCTCTCTTGGCCCCTTCCCCGCTCACAGTCTCTCTTTGTCTCTCTCTCTCTCAAAATTAAACATAAAATTTAAACAGTTGGCAGAGAGCTAAAATGACCAAGAATTCAATTTAACAGCTTACTGCTTATATTTTTGTCCAGTACTAAGACTTGAAGGGATTACAAAAGACATTCCCACTCTTCAGCACCTTAAAGATTATAGAGTTTGGTAATTAAGAAAATAATAATATACGTAGTTAGGTAACAAAATATGTGGCATCAATAAGTTCCGTGAGAATTAAAGAAGTTAGAGATCAAGGTCACCTAGACTAGCCACCAGCAAGGCAAAGCTTTACAGAAAATTAGGTTTGGCACCCGAAGGACAGTATTTAGGATATTTACTGCTATAGGACAAACCACCCCTAAACTCAGTGGCTTAAAACTACAGTTATCTCATGGGTCTGTAGGCTGACTGTACTCAGCTTGGGATCTCTCCTCTTGCGACACTCACACTGGATTCCCTTCATGGCTTGACTGACCTGGTTGTCTAAAAAACACTTCTTCAGATCACGTTGTCTGGTGCCTTGGCCCCGCTCCATGTGGCTTCTCTCTCAGAAGAGTTTCCTGGACTCACTGAAAGCAGTTGAGGGCTGCAGGAGACAGGCAGTGGGAACTGCCCATCCTCTTAAACAGTAGGTCCAGAACTGGCCCAGTATCCTTTCCACCATATTCTATCAGTGAAATTAGTCAGAGGCCAGCCCAGATTCAAGGGGGCAGAGGAACAGACCCCATGTCTCAGTGGGGGAGCAGTATGTGTACACAGAAGAGAAGACAATGGTGGCGGCTGTCTCTGGAAGACAAGTCATCACAGATAAGCAGGCGAAGGAAACCACTCCCAGGATGAAGATGCAAGAACCAGATGATGGCCAACAGGAGATGTGAAAGCTTGTACATAAGGAAAATCAGAGTAGCTGAAAACTAAAATGAAGAGTTTGGGCCTGACCATTGGAACAGTGAGGGATCACTCAGTTCTCAGGAAGCAGAGTGGCTCTCGCTCAAGATCCAAATGGAGTGTTTGGCTCCCGGCCTCAGGCCTGAGTGGTACACGTACAAACATAAGATAGGCACAGGCCAGCCCGCGGATCAGAGGTCAGTGGGAGATGCAGCTGGGTGGACAGGCAGTGGCCATAACAAAGGGGGAAAGGTGGGGTGTTTTGAAAGCATCCAACTCAGATAAGGAGGCAGGAGGGACAAAAAGAGGTGGCTCAGTGTTATTTTTTTTAAAAGATCCCTCTAAGATGCTTTCAGGGCAGGACTGCAGTAGGGAAAGACAGAAGCCAAGGAGAGCAGTTAGAGGCTGTAGCAATTCAGGGAACTAGAAACAGACAGTTTAAATCTCCTCCATCTCTGATGTATGAAAATGCAGTCCTGATGTGGAGTCTGCCGAGGGCGTGGTAGGATGTTAGAGCTGCCACATAGTCCCTTTTAAAGATGTAGTTCCACCCGATATGTGAAGTCATCTGATAAGGCTTGTAAAACAACAAAAGGTGGTTGAGATGATACAGGCATTACTTAGCGTAGTTGGGAGATTATGTTGCAGGCAGCGGGCTGGGATGTTCTTTCCTCGTACCCTGGAAGCAGCCCCTTGACTCCAAAGGAAGAACTTACTGTGTTCTTTGGAGGCACACAGAGTCACTGATGAACATTTAGGGGAAATTTCTGATTGTGTTGCTCTTGTCTAAATTAGATAAGCTCATATCCTTAGGACAACACCTGCAGTAAATTGCTTGGATGCTGTGCCAGGGAAACAGCAGCTGCGTAAAGTCCCAGAGGGCTCACCCTCCACCAGACAGAGGCCCCACGGCCTGGGCCTGGTGCACTGCCCAGTGCACAGTGGATGCTCAGTGAGTACCTGACTAGCTTAAAGCGTGGATTCTGTACATGCTACAAACAGTGATGGGGCTATGTACACTGAGGGCTCTTAACTCCACATCCTAAACTCTGCTGGGCATGTGCCATTAACTACTTAGGGAAATGGAGGAGGTTCCACCATGCTACCAAGAGCACAGGAATGGTATCTACATTTGGCCCTAGTGTAAACTGGAAGGACTTTGTAAGGGAAATGGTGACAGTTAAGTCAACACAACAAGGTGGCATCTCCTATGTGTCTTCCTTCCCATTTCTGTTCAGATCCTTACTGGCGCCTCTTGTCCTGTCTGTGCCTTTTGCTCTTTGTGCTTTCATTCAAGATTCTATCCCCAGAGACTGCACACATTGAGGGGGAAGGGAGGGAAATGCAGGAATGTCCACTCTCCCCTTACCAGCTCAGGCCATTGCCAGACCCTATCAGAGTGGAAGAGGAGAAGTGGAGAAGAGACACCTGGGGAAACAGAATGAGAAAAATGATGAAGAAAGGGATCAGAGCAAGCAAAAAGGAGTGAAACCAAAGGAAGGCAACATGAGGCTGGGGTGAATGAGGAAGAACCCCTATGGTCAAAGGCAGAGCGTGTGAAATAGTGAGCCAGGGAGTGGACAGAGACCTCTACAATCAGCCGTGACCCTGCCGGCCAGCTGGGCCCTCTGGCGTTGCCGTCCTCTGCCTTGCTTTCGCTCTGTCATCCTACTCTCTTAGAAAGAGGGAAGAGATGAAATTTGGGCTTATCAGTTTTAGATCTTTAGTTGTTCACAGTGAAATGCTCTGTTAGTTTTGTGCTGCTGCTGTGCCAAATTACCACGGGTGTCATTGCTTAAAACAACACAAATTTCTGATCTCAAGATTCTGCAGGTTAGAAATCTGAAATGAGTCTCACTGGACCAAAATGAGGGTGTCTGCAGGACTTTCTGAAGGTTTGAGGGCAGAATACGTTCCTTTCTCTTTTCTAGCTCCTAGAGGCCACCACTTCTCCTTGGTCCCTTTCTTCCTCTTCAAAGCCAGTGAAGGTGGGTCAAATCCTCACTCCCATCAGTAAAACCTTGCTTCTGACTCCCGACTTTCCAGCCTCCTCCTTCCCCTGTGATTACCTGGGACCACTGGACAATCGAAGATAGTCACTTATTTTAAAGGCTGTCTGATTAGCAACCTTGCCGCCATCTACAGTCTTAATTCCCTTTTACCATGTAACCTAACATAGTCACAGATTCCAGGGATTAGGATGTGTACATCACTGGGATGGAGCATGTGGTACTGACCAAAACACCTATAGCCTTGCTAAAACTACTGGTTTCAAAATTTTCCTAGTATATTCCTGAAAACCAAGAACTCTGAATGCCAGTTATTTGTTTTTCCTCTTATGAGTTTGCTGGAAACAGAGGTAACAATCCTAACCATCTGTCATTGAAACAAGGAAAGATTTATTGCTTTGACTGAAAAGGCACTTTTCACCATAGCAATGCTATATATCCTTCAGCAGACACACCCCAGCCTCCTCTTACCAGTGGCAAACAGTTCCCAGTGGCCCTGCCTCCTTGCCTCGGAAGGCAGTCAGGAGGTGATCTAATGCAGGGGCAACATACAGATCCACGGTCCTGGGGAATCTGACCATTTGTCTAGATCCTCTTTTTCAGTTACTACAGAACTGGAAGGCTGTCGTGTAAAATGACTCCTGACCATTTATCTATCTATCCAAGCAATGTAATAGAGTTGCTGAAGCAGTTGCTAGCAAGCCCGAAGGGTGCTCTGGTCCCAGCCGGGCTAGGCTTTAGTCAACAAGAAAGGATGTCGATTGGTTATTGTTTTTGACATCACAGTTAGGCATGGGAGATAATGAGTTTAAATTACCAGAGAATAATTTAAGAAAATAATACATTTCTGCTTTTTAACTTTCTAAATTATTTCACGAGTGTTCCTTTACTTTTTAAACAGATCTTATTTATTTAATTTTTTTAATGTTTAGTTTTATTTTTTGAGAGAGAGCAAGCCGGGGAGGGGCAGAGAGAGAGAGAGGCAAGAGAAATTCCAAGCAGGCTCTGTGCTTTCAGTATAGAGCCCAATGCCGGGGCTCATACTCAAAAACTGTGAGATCATGACCTGAGCTGAAACCAAGAGTTGGATGTTAAACTCACTGAGCCACTCTGGCACTGCTCATTAGTGTTCCTTTAAACTGGCAACAGGATCACTTTTGTGATGACAAAAGCCCACTTTTAAAATGGTACGGTGGATATACAATTTCAGGAGCTTAGAATAGTAAATGATGTGTGTGTGTGTGTGTGTATGTGAAAGAGGTTAAAACTGGGATTATATTGGGTGTATTAAGCATTTGAAAGAGACTTTTTAGACTCCCTCAAATAGCTACCATTTATGAACCCCTTCCTTGTGTTAGGACTTTGCTGAACACTTTAGGTGTATTATCTGCAATCCTCAGAAGGACCTCTCATGGCAGGTATCACAAACAAGGAAACTGAGGATAAATGAGTGTAAGAAATTCACCTGAGGTCACACAGCTATTACATAGAATAGAGAGGAAATAACCCCTTGGCCCCCTGACTGTAAAGCTGTTGCTCCATCATGCACAGAATAACTCACTGCTGGACTATCTAATGCCTGTAAGGTGAGTGGTGGCAATGAAAATATGTAGAAATGCCACTGCCAAGGCCCTGAGGTCACCAGATTTTGTTCGTGCCTCCATCATCAACTAACTCCTTAACCAGCACTGACTCCTCCAATTTCTTGGTCAGTGACTTGCCCAAAGTCCCATGACGAGTCAGAATGGTACCATCCTGAGTGTCCCTCTCGTTTCTGGTGCCACATTACTTCTCCCCAGAGATGGCTGTACCATACTCAAGAAGAAATGAAGAAATGAGGCAAACAAGAAGAAATGAAGAAACTGAGCAAAGAAGAAAAGAAGACAAAAATGAGAGCACATGTATGTGCATAGGAAGGGGGTAGCTCCATTTTGTATAAACAATGAAAAAGCCACACATACTGTTTACCATGGAAAGACTAGAGAGAATTGCTCCAAAAAACTTGGAAACTCTGATTTTCCATTATTTACCAAGTCCTTTTTAGACTACATCCTCAGAGGAGATGGATCTTTGTACTCAAATTTAATATTTGACCAAACAACTAATTAAAAACCAAAACCAACAATAACCTAAATATTAGAGAAAATTCCTTTGTGAATTAAAGTCACTTAGTAATAAATCATTCTTGAGGTCAGATTGGTTTCTTTTTTATAATTTACAGAAAGAGGTTATTGTTGATGAAACTTAGCTTTCCTAAGAACTCAGTATGCTCTTTAAATCCAAGAATGCCTATGCACTGCAGTAACAGACATAGTCTAACATTAGGCAAAAACCTTCCCTAAGGTATGGCAAATCCACACACCACCCAGGCCCCGTGCACGGCACAGCACCAAATCCTTGCCGGAACCAGTCCTTCAGAATAAGGGTCTCTGATTTATTTTCTCTCCAAAGAAGCCCCACAGTGATACTCAACAAAAGTGGTTAAATAAAGAAGTGTGTATTCATGTGTATATGCATTCACTGACTGGTAGAACTACACGAGCACATTTATTTTCCAAGGCAAAACAATTCAGGTAAAACTGCCCTCCTCTTTTCTAGTGCCCCTTTCTTCAAAATTCCTCTTCCTTTAGAGTTTCCTCTTCAACACTGCTACTGACATGAATTTTAATTCTATTAGAATCCTGTACAAAATGCTGGGGGAAAGGAGACAAGAGACACATCTGACCTAGACTCGAAAGCTTCACAGGTGGCCTGTAACATGAAAAGAAGCCAGGACAGATTTTAGCAGTTTCTACACTGTATTACATTCCTAAAAATGGTAACTCTCCACCCGAAAGGAACATCAATGTCATGGCTTGAGTATCAACTTAAGGATCCTCACCCAAAATAGAGTCAGAAAGCCTACAAAAGCATCTGAAATCTTCTGCTTCTTTCACTGAGTAAACACTGAAAGTTGCAATTACAATCACACCAGCAAAACGTTAATACTTTAGCATTCGTCATATTAACTAGTCACTCTAAGGTTTTGAAAAATTAAGATAGGCCAGTTCAGAGTCTGGATGATGGTCAAAGGCCAGAAACTGTCTAGAGCATATGCAGAGGTGAAGGGACTGGTGTGGGAGTTGTAACGGTGGAAAAGCCCTAGTGAACTAGAAGTCACCATAAGGGAGCTGGATACCATGAATAAAGTAACTTCCTTGACAGGAAGAAAGAATGATACAGGAAACTAACATTTACAAAAAAATTATTACATACTAAATAAGCCCTGTATTAGGTACTTAGAATACACTAACATGAGACTCTAAAGGAGGGAGAATTTTTGTGCTTATTTTATAGCCATTCTAGCTACATTCTAAAATATTCTTGTTGTTTTATTATGTGATTTAAAGTTACAAAAAAAAAAATGAGAAAACTACCTTTTCCTAGAGGAATGGTAGTTTTCCTCTTTGTCAGAAAACCTGTGAGCTACAGAAACCAATGAACTGTCCCCACACGTTCAATAACTACGGCGGAACAGGCACAGGCTGACCTCTATCAACACTCACATTCAAACAAGGGAGAAAACGAAAGGTATGTGGAGGTCTTTGGTCCATGGCAAATCCAACACGGACACATTCTGCCAGTCCCTGGAGTAGGATTCTCTTCCACTGCCTGCAATGATTCTCCTCAGCTCTTGGCATCGTCCTCTGGGTTCTTAGTTCTGCCCTGAGTTATCCTTCCTATTCCAAAATATATAGCCCATATTTTAAGTTTAGTAGTTTCATGAGCCTGCTTCCTGCCTGTAAAAACTCCTGGACTTAAAATCTTCTTTTCATTTTGAAGCCATTTTTCTTCCTAGTTCAGGCTGGTAGTATTTCTAAAAGTGTAATTTTCTTAAAAGCTTTGCAAGTTTCCTATGAATCTTACTGATTTTATTGGAGTTGGCTTCATTGGACAAAAGCCACATCAACCAGTCTTCTCTCCCTTGGGTTCCCTGTAAAGTTCCTGTGCATCAATGTCCCTAATATTCTTTCTGCAAGGATTCAGGAGGCCCCACTTAAATCTTTCTAGGGTCTTAACAGAAGATTTGACAGTCAAATCCTCAGCTTCATCTTTACTCTGGAAAGATATTGTGACATGGCCATGAATTTGACTTTTTTCCCTTAGGCCTTTTTAAAATTTTATTTATTTATTTATTTACTTACTTACTTACTTACTTACTTTGTGTATATTCCATGGGAAGAGACTGGTCATCAGAAACAGGTTTTATTTTCTAACCCAGCAGGTCCAGCCTCCTTTCTATTTCCTCTAAAGTCTGCATGAAAACAGTAGTTTGTTCTAGGACACATGATAGACTGTATTTGCAGGTAGACAGCTAAAAGAAACCAGGTGAAACTGTCAACCTCTAGCCTGAAAACTCTGAGCCAATCCATCAGTTCATTAGGTATACTCTACTTCTACATTATCACAGACAACAGTTTTATTAACAATGACTTTTCCTTCAGCTTTAATCATTTTTCCCTCGCTTTCCTTTAAGCTCTACTGACAACCTCAAGAGCCATCAGACTTCTGCTGCTAATCTCTTCAAGGCCCTTCCAACTTATGCCTGCAGCTCAGCTCCAAAGACATTGCCATATGTTATAGATTGTGTTAATGGTAATACTGCATTTCCAGATCCCCAAATCATTTCTATGTAACAAGTCACTGCAAAATTCTGGCTTAAAACAACACAAACATTTTATTATCTCTTATGGTTCTGGGGCCTAAGCTTACCTAGATGGTTCTTGCTTAGGGTGTCTCATGAGCTTACAGCTGGACGGTCACTGGTGCTGGAATCTTGTGAAGGTTTGCTCTTTCATAGGCATGGCACCTGACCTGGAAAGACTTATATAGCTGGCGGCAAGAACAGTTTGGACTCCTCAGACACCTTTCCCTATCTCCATGTGCTCTTCCATAGTCTCTGCAGCATGGAAGCTTCCAGATAGCTGTTCTGACTTGGCAGCTTAGAACTTCAAAATGTATGTATGTGTCATGTGAGATAGAGGGAGAAAGGCAGGCAGAATCTGTGTCGTCTTTTACGATCCAATCTCAGAAATCACAAAGTGTCATTTCTGTTGACTCCTATTTATTGAGGCAGCCACAAGAGCCCTGGGTTCAAGGCAATAGAACACAGATTCTTTTTTTTTAACTGAATATAGTGTATGGTATACTTACATTTTAAAAATTTTAATTGCAGTAGAGTTAACATACAGTATTATATTAGTTTCAGGTGTACAATATAGTGATTCAACACTTCCATACACACCCTGTGCTCATCAGGATGAGGCTACTCTTAATCCCCATTATCTATTTCCCCATCCCCTATGCACTCCCCCTCTGGTAACCATCTGTTTGTTTTCTATAGTTGAATACAGACTTTTTTTTTTTTTTTTTAATGAGAAGTGTCAAATAATTTGCGGATACGCTTTTAAACTACCACAGTTGGAAAAAGGGGGGAAAAGGACAGAAAAGAAGTCAGGCTTAAGAACTGTTGTTGAAACCATGCTATATTTTATGGTCCCAAATAGTTAGCAGTTACAGTCACAAATATAAGAGATGATGGTCAAAAGCTGGTCAGGGAGCACATGCATTCAAATGTATTAAAATTATTTCAACTTCTTATTCTCCAAGAAACACCTATTTCTTTCTTCACTTAGAGAGAGAGAGAGAGAGAGAGAGAGAACAGCAAATGTTCCACTGGAAAAGCTGTTCTAAAGCAGGCTTTAGCAAACTATGGCCTGCAGGCCAAATCTGGCCTATTGCCTCTTTTTGTGGGGCCCCATGAGCAAAGAATGATTTTACATTTTTAAAGAGCAGAAAAGAGGAGGAGAAGGAGAAGCAGCAGCATATGCAAATAGACACCGTATGTGACCAGCAAAACCTAAAATATTTACTATCTGGCCCTTTACAGAAACATCCCTTGATCCCTGTTCACTAAAGCACTTTTTTTTTTTCTTTTTTTTTTTTTTTAAAAAATTTTTTTTTCAAATTTTTTTCCCCANTTTGCCTCTCTCCCTCTCCCCCACCATTTCCGCCCTTCTTCTCCCCCTTGTTCCTCCGTCAAGTTCCTCCTAATCCTCCTATACGTGCAAACATAACTAAAGCACTTTCAAATGTGTTTTCAGATAATTACCATAGGCAGAAGAGCAAACATATCTATAGGATGCTTTTGATATTATATAGATTTGCCCCATAAAACAGAGTAGATACTGTAACACAGGACCTTATCCTTTCAATTATCCCTTTCTATTGTATGTTCGATCTAGAATCTCCAGATTTCCTAATTTTTTTCTCTATCCACCTACCAACACTCTCATTTCATAATAAACAATCCTTTCCCCCCCACCTTCAAGTTGTGTGTGTGCAATTTTCTTTTCCCTTTCTGTAATTTACCTCTTCAAAAGCCATATATGTTTCTTATTCCTAATAACAGTCAAAAAGGCAACCTACTGGATGGGAAAGAATATTTATAAATCATATACTTAATAGGGTATTAATATCCAAAATACACAAAAAATGCATACAACTTAATAGCAAAAAACAAAAACAAAAACAAACAAAAAACCCCAGCCAATTAAAAAATGGGCAAAGGATCTGAGGTACCTGGGTGGCTCAGTTGGGTAAGTGTCTGACTGACTACGGATTTCAGCTCAGGTCATGATCTCAAAGTTCGTGAGTTCAAGCCCCATGCCGGGGCCCATGCTGACAGCATGGACCCCCGCCTGGTTATTCTCTCCCCAACCCCTGTCTGTCTCTCTCTCTCTCTCAAATAAATAAACTTTAAAAAAATACATTAAAATTTAAAAAACAGACAAAGGATCCAAATAGACAATTTACCAAATAAGACATACAGATGATCAACAAGTACATGAAAAGGTGCTCAACACTACAATCATCAGGGAGATGCACATCAAGATCACAAAGAGCTATCACCTCACACCTTCAGAACGGCCAGTATCAAAGACAAGAAATAACAAGTGTTAGCAAGAATGTGAAGAAAGGGGAACCTGTGTACACTGTTGGTAAGAATATAAATTGGAGCATCCACTGTGGAAACAGTATGGAGATTCCTAAAAAAATTAAATATGGAACTACCTTATGATCCAGGAATTCCATTTGTGGGTATTTAACTGAAGAAAACAAAAGAGTAACTCAAAAAGATATATGCACCCTCACTTTCACTGCAACATTACTTATAATAGCCAAGACATGGAAACCATCTAAATATCCACGGATAGATGAATGGAGAAAGATGGGAGTGGGGGGCTGTGCGTGTATACATATTTATGGTGGAATATTATTCACCCATAAAAAATGAAATTGTGCCATTTGTGACAACATGGATAGACCTTGAATGCATTCTAAGTAAAATAAGTGGAAGGCAAATACCACATGATCTCATTTAAACGTGGAATCTATAAATTTATTATTTTGAGATAAACTTACAGAAAACAGATTGGTGGTTGCTAGATGCAGAGGGTGAATAATGGGTAAAATGGGTGAAGGGCGTCAGAAGGAACAGACTTCCAGTTATAACATAAAAATAAGTCCTAGGAATGTAATGTACAGAATGATGAATATAGTTAATAATACTGTATCTCATATTTGAAAGTTGCTAGAGAGTAAATCACAGGAAAAAAAAACTGTAAGTATGTAGGGTGACAAATGTTAACTCTAGCAAATTGTAGTGATGATTTTGCAATAATATAGGTTGCTGTGTTACATACCTGACACTAATATAATGTTATATGTCAGTTATATCTCAAAAGAAAAAAAGAGAGAATAGTCAAAACTCCTTACTCTTGCAGGTCACTCATGCTGGAGCCCATACCATATTTATAGCTTCTTTGTTTATACCACCATCCATGTCCCTGGCCCCAGATTCCTATGTAACATCTCTGTTAGGCTATATGGTCCTTAAAAATCGATGCCTTTTTGTGTAACTTTTCTCATGCTGTTCTTGTATCCAGAAATGCACATTCCTTCACTCTTAGCATCTCAAGAATATGCTTACTCCTGTCTCTTGTACTGACCCTTGATCATGATCCTGATCAAGACTGCTCAGTATTCTGCATCTCCGTGGCATGTTGCTGTATGGAGATCTATAAAGCATTTGTTTTATTCTTTCAGTTATTTACACCCATGTCTATTTCCTCAAATAGAAAGGTTTCTTGAGGCCAGGGGATATTTCTTACTCATCTTAATATCTAATAAATAGACAAATAAATAATTATTTTAAAAAATGAGTAAGAATCCCAGATCCTTTTTCATTTTTCCTGAAAAGCTACCCTTTTCCAAAAGCTCATCAAGGGGTACAGTTCTGGTGCTCTCAAGTTGATCTTTTCTTGGTCTTGCTCTTATGGCTTTTCTATTTCCAGAGCTCCTAAATTCTGGAAGAAATCAGCCACCATTCTTTCTAGCAATTTTATGGCCCCAGTTTCATTAAATCACTTTCTTAGCACTTCAAAACTCCATCTGTCCCGCAACATGACTTTCCACTTAGCCCAACTCGAATACATGCATTTCATCAGAACTGCTCCCAACAGTTTCACGGTGCACCAACCACAGGTGCACCTATAAGACCACTACCTTATTTTTCTAGTTTACCTTTTATTACATTAAAAATATACATAAAACCTGGCATCACAACCTCCTTTACACCTCCAACTGACAATGGCTTTTATTTTGGAGAAAGGGAATATTATTTTTGCCACAGTCACACAGACATTAGAAAAAATGTGGGGGAGGGGGCATGATAAAAGAAAAATGATGAACCTTGGACCAAAATGCTCAGAGGTCATTCTGGAACTTGCACACTAACTTTTGGGATAACGTGTGATTTCCTGGGAGTGGTGGACCTTTCTGCTTCTTGAATCTCTATTCACGGTATGACTTGACTCTTAGAGAATGCCTAACTGTGGAAATGGTGGCTTTGATTCTCTAAAATAACATGGTAACAAGAAGGGGTCATAATGCAGAATCAGGCAGAGTTTAAGGAATAGTCCTTTCAGGGGCACCTGGGTGGCTCAGTCGGTTAAGTGTCTGACTTCGGCTCAGGTCATGATCTCATGGTTCGTGAGGTTTGTGGGTTCGAGCCCCGCGTCAAGCTCTGTGCGAATGGCTCAGAGTCTGGAGCCTGTTTCAGAGTCTGCATCTCCTTCTCTCTCTGCCCCTCCCCTGCTCACACTCTGTCTCTCAAAATTAAATAAATGTAAAAAAAAAAAAAAAATTAAAAAAAAAAAAGGAAAAGTCCTTTCAAACATAATGAACTACAGAGGACTTACTGAGAGTCATCAATGGATACTAAAGGTATTAGTGGTTGTAACATCTATACAAGTATTATTATTATTACTGTAAGACAACTGAAGTCCCAGTGTTAAAACAGAAAATGTCCATGTATGTAGTAGATAAGGTCATGGCTTATTTCAAAATCTAAAACTAAGGAGTCCAGACAGTGGTTACCTAAGTATACACAGAGAAAGAGGTACTAAGTTAACAAGTCATTAGAATGCATACTTGGAAATAAAAACTATTAATTATTGACAATATTTATAAATCTAAGGAATTCTCTTATATCTGTAATTAACGCTTTAATATTAGAACTCTTGTTTTTCAGTATTATTATATTATTTATATATGTGTATCTCTGGCACATGGTCAGTATCCAGTAACAAAATGATTTCTGTGGTAGTAAAACATGTTTTTTCTTTTCCACCCAAATTATCATACTTTTTAATCTCTGCAGTGTAATAAGATAACCAAAGAACAGCACTCAATTAATATTCAGAGTATTAGCTTAATAATACTGGTATAGGGAAAAGGACACTGAACTACAGTTGACCCCTGAACACAGGTGTGAATTGCAGGGGTCCACAAATACATGGATTTTTTTTTTATATAAATACAGTACAATACTGTAAATACATTTTCTCTCCCTTATGATATTAACATTTTATTATCCCTAACTTACTTGATTATATGAATGCAGTATATGCTACATATAACACACAAACAGGTGTTAACTGAGTCTATGTTATCAGCTCCCATGCATACTCTTCCATGTAGGCTTTTAGTAGTTCAGTTTTGGCAAGTCAAAAGTTATACACGGATTTCAACTGCATGCAGGGTCAGTACCCCTAATGCCTGTGGTGTGCAAAGGTCAACTATAATTACTAAGAGTTAACATGTATTAGTGGAAATGCAACAACAACAACAACAACAACAAAAAAGGCAAACTACTCAATGGGAGAATATATTTGCAAATGATATATCTGATAAAGGGTGAATATCCAAAATATATAAAGAAATCATACAACTCAACACTAAAAAAACCCCAAATGACCCAATTAAAAATGGGCAGAGGACCTGAAGAGACATTTTTCCAAAGATGACATAAAGATGGCAAACAGACACATGAAAAGATGCTACACATCACTAATCATCAGGAAAATGTAAATCAAAACCACAATGACGTAGCACCTCTAGCCTGTTAGAAAAGCTAGTATCAAATAGATAAGAAATAAGTGTTGATGAGAATGTAGAGAAAAAGGAGCCTTCATGCATTGTTGGTGGGAATACAAACTGGTATAGCCACTGTGGGAGGGTATGGAGGCTCCTCAAAAAATTAAAAACAGAAACACCAAATGATTAGTAATTCCATTTATAGTTATGCACCCAAGGAAAATAAAAACATGGATTCAAAAAGATCTATGCACCATTATGTCCACTGCAGCATTATTCACAATAGCCAAGATATGGAAGCAGCGTAAGTGTCCATCAATAGGTGAATGGAGAATAAAGATCTGGTGTATACAGACACAATGGAGTACTCTCAGCCATAAATCCTGGCATTCATGACAACATGGATGGACCCAGAGGGTAGAAGGCTATGTGAAATAAGTTACACAAAGAAAGACAAATATATGGTTTCACTTATATCTGGGATCTAAAAAACCAACCAAACAAAAAGAAACAGACTCATAAATACTGGGAACAAGTGTTTGCAAGAGGGGAGGGGACTTGGGGAAACGGCTAAATAGGTGAAGGGGATGAGGAGATACAAACTTCCAGTTGTAAAATAAGTCATGGAGATGAAAAGTAAGCACAGGGAATAGTCAATAATACTGTAGTGAGTTTATATGGTGACAGATGGTGACTACACTTACTGTGGTAAATATTCCATAATGTATAGAACTGCCAGATCACTATGTTGCACACCGGAAACTAATGTTGACTACACTTCAATTTAAAATTAAGTAAATAGGAGTGCCTTGGTGGCTCAGTAGGTTAAGCGTCCTACTTCAGCTCAGGTCATGATCTCAGGGTTCATGGTTTCGAGCCCCGCGTCAGGCTCTGTGCTGACAGCTAGCTCAGAGCCTGGAGCCTCCTTTGGATTCTGTGTCTCCCTCTCTCTCTGACCCTCTCCTGTTCATGCTGTCTCTCTCAGAAAGAAATAAAACATTTAAAAAAATTTAAATTAAGTAAATAAATAAACTTCCATGTCACCCAGACTCAACAAATCCCAACACAAAGGCAATCTTTCACATATTCTCCCATCCATGTCCATGCCCCCTGCTCCCATCTAAGACCATGGGTTATTCTGAAGTATAAAGCAAATTCTGTACATCATATCCTTTCACTGGTAAATTCTTCATATGCATATCCTAAAAGATAAGGATTTTTCAAAAACAAAACTGTAATAATGTTATCAAATGTTAACAATTCTTTAATGTCAGGTATTACGTCAGTATCTTAATCACTCTAGTAGTCTTATATTTTTTATAGCTGGCTTTGATCAATTTAGAATCCAAATGAGTTCTGCACATTGCAAATGACTCCTAAGTCTCATTAGGTCCATTTTAACAAAAACAAAACCATGAGCTCAAAAAGGTATCTGTGCCTCCATGTTCACTGCATAATTTACAATAGCCAAGATATGGCAAAATCTAAGTGTTGGACGATGGATGAACACATATATACACACATATATATGTGATGGACTATTATTCCATCATAAAAGGAAATCTTGCCATCTGCAACACAATCAACCTTAAGGGCATTATACTGAGTAAAGTCAGAGAAAGACATAAACAGTGTGATCTCACTTCTATGTGGACTCTTAAAACACACAACACGCACCAAAAACAAAAACAAAAACTGAGCTCAAAGATCCAAAGAACAGATTGGTGGTTGACAGAAGCGGGGCATGGACAAAAATGGGTGAAAGGGACAAAATGTACAAACATCCAGTTATAAAATAAAGGTCCTGGGGATGTAATGTACTGCATAGTGACTACAGTTAACTATATTTTACTGTACACTTGAAGTTGCTGAAAGAGTAAATCTTAAAAGTTCTTGTCAGAGCACCTGGGTGGCTCAGTTGGTTAAGTCTCTGATTCTTGAATTTGGCTTAGGTCAGGATCTCACGGTCCGCCAGATCAAGCCCTGTGTCAGGCTCTGCGCTGACAGTGTGGTGCCTGCTTGGGATTCTCCCTCTCTCTCTGTCCCTCCCCTGCTCATGTGCATGAATGCATGCACTTTTTCTCTCTCAAAATAAAAGAAACTTTAAAAAGTAAATAAAGTTTCTGGTGAACACCTTGGTGGCTCAGTCAGTTAAGCATCTGACTTTAGCTCTGGTCATTATCTCACAGCTCATGGTTTTGAGCCCCACATCAGGCTCTCTGCTGTCAGCACAGAGCCCACCCCAGATCCTGTCTCCCTATCTCTCTGTCCCTCCCCTGCTCGTGAATGTGCTCTCTCTCAAAAAAGAATAAAAAAAAGTTCCTGTCACAACAAAAAAAATTTTTATGTAACTATGTATGGTGAGCAATGTTAACTAGACTTACCCTGGTGTTCATTTTGTCATATATACATATACAGAATCATGCTATACAACTGACAAATGCTATATGTCAATTATGCCTCAAATTTTTAAAAAAGCAAACAAACTGGACTGAATATCTAAGGTAATACATGAGCTAGTAAAATGAAGGACAGAGGAAAATGAAAGTCCTACTGGGTGAGAAAAATGGAGTCATAATTAACAAAAATTATATAGGAGTAAAGATGGAAATCTCTCATCAGTCCACTAGGTAATGACTTCAGCCCAGAACATCTTATGCGCTCTCCGAACAGATGTCAGTTATGGGTATGAAGGAATCAGATGTTGACACCAGTCTTCTCTTTACATGGAATCTTTGAAGATATGCCCCTTAATTCACAACCTTTTTTTTTTTGTTTGTTTGTTTATTTTGGGAGAGAGAGAGAGAGAGAACGTGAGCTGGAGAGGGGAAGAGAGAGGGAGACAGAATTCCAAGCAGACTCTGCGCTCTAACTCACAAACCATGAGATCATGACTCGAACTGAGATCAAGAGTCAGCAGCTTAACTGACTGAGCCACCAAGGTGCCCAAAATTCACAAAGATTTTTAAAGCTATAAAGAAAAACGTCTCTGTGGATACAGAGGGGCCAGAAGAGATGCATCAAAGAATAAAGAAAGTACATAGAAGCTTGTTATCCTTCACATCTTGACTGTTTAAGCTCCTCTTGGTTTCGATGTGACATGATGTTAATAATCATGTATTTCTTACATTGCATGTATATTAAAAAGTAACGAGTAGCTACAAAAGTTGTAATTTCAACACAAGAGTCAGTTTTAATCTATAGGTTTCTCCTCCCTTTTTTCTTGAGATTTCTTTTTTCAAAGGTTAGGTCATTTGTCACATAGAATTTACCAGTGTGTATTTTGCTAATTGCACCCTGTGGTGATTTAACATGTTCGTCTATCTTAAATTTCCAATAAAACAGTAGTAAGATCTAGAAGCCTGAGGAGAGTCAAGTTCAATTATCTGAATTTCATGGATGTGGTTCTGTACTTTTCTACTGGAACACCTCAGGGGGCACAGAATGTCTAGGTATCTGTTTCTGGAATGTTAAGACTGATGAGCAGGCTCAGGTGCTGTCAGCCTGATCCATGCACTAAATAGCTCCCTATCAGCATCTCACTTAATACGTTTAACAGCCATTGAAGAATCCTAGCTTGATTCATTAGCTGTTATAAAATGCTAACATCCTATTTCTATCATACCATCTGTATCTTTAAGCTGGAATTATATTATAATGAGAAAATGTTCCCCACAACTATTTAGTTACCCTGTGGTGTAGTCTGTATAAGGCAGAAGAAATACTTGATCCTCACTTTCCTGTACACAGTCCCTGGAAGGCTCATAATCTGCTGTCCATTACTTGCACCGTCACAACACTTGTGCTCCAGAGATGTGCCTTCTTTGAGGCCAGCCCCACATCCTACCCATAGTGCACTTCTGCTTCTTTACGTTTAGAATGTACATCCTAATATGTGCCATCTGATGGTCTTTGGAGAAATATAAAAGATGGCAAAGTCAGACATCACATTTTGTATTGCTCTGGTGGGACTAAACTTTTTTGTTTTGAGAGAGAGTGTGTGAGAGAGAGAGAGAGTGAGCATGAGCAGGGGAGGGGCAGAGAGGGAGAGAATCTCGAGCAAGCCCTCAACAGTGAAGCCCGATGCGGAGCTTGACCCTGGAACTCAATCCCAGGAAACTGTGATCATGACCTGGGCTAATATCAAGAGTCAGATGCTTAACCAACTGAGCTGCCAGGCACCCCGTGCCTGGCACTGTTTTTTTTTTTTAACACAACCATGATACCACTCATGTTTCTGGAGCAAGGGCTCTAGAGTAGGTACTTGAGTGGGACTCAAGTTTGCAAACAACCCAAGTGGCTTATAGATAGGGTCATCCCATTAAGGGCAAAGGTTTGTTCATTTTAGTCTTCTGTGCAGCCCAGTGCCTGGTACATAGTAAGCACTGAACATACTTGTTCAATAAATAAAGTGAATGAATGGATTTATCTAGGACATACTTATTTTGTAGGAGTTTCATTCACTAAAGAAATAAAACGGAAATAGGATTCTTATTCTGACAATTAACCTAAAATCTTATTAAATAGTATCTAAAAAATTTAAGTGGGAAAATATATTTCTGTTAGCTTCTTTTTTAGATTTTTTTGGAGGGGGGTAATTATTTTTTAAATTTATTTGAGAGAGAACACTTGCCAGTGGGGTCTGAGAGAGGCAGAAAGAGTCTTAAGCAGGCTCCCCACTCAGTGCAGAGCCCAACTTGGGGCTCCATCCTACAACCCTGGGACTGTGACCTGGGCTGAAATCAAGTCAGATGCTCAACCCACTGAGGCACCCAGATGCCCACTGTTTACAGTTCAGTCAGCTCTTTCTGCCATCTATTCAGGTACATTAAGCCAGTGTTGCCACTACTACAGTTACCCATTGCTTGTATCTATATAATGCTTTTTGGTTTAAAAAGTGCTTTTAAATATACCATGTGCAGAATATGTTTAATAAAAATTTTATTTACTTTTAAATGTTTAATTATTTTTGAGAGAGACAGAGAGACAAGCAGGGGAGGGGCAGAGAGAGGGAGACTCAGAATCTGAAGCAGGTTCCAGGCTGAGCTGTCAGCACAGAGCCCGATGTGGGGCTTGAACTCACAAACCGTGGGTTCATGACCTGACCCAAAGTCAGACACTTAACCAACCGACTGAACCATCCAGGCACCCCCTGTGTGCAGAATATTGAAAACAGCAAGCCCTGAATCAATACTTTTTTCTTAGTTATGTTCAAAGTGGTATAAAACACACATACTTGTAGCCTGTTATTCAACCAGAAAGCAGTTAAGAAATTGCTCATTTATAAAACACAGCATTACAATTACATGAATGATCTAAATTGCCAATGTCTATGGACACTTTTTAGTCCCTCATTTACTTGTCTATTCTGACATTTGACACTATTTGGGCTTCTGAGAAACCTGGATCTTTGTTATAAAACATTCTCAATTATGACGTAAGTAAAAACAATTTGAAACCTAGGGAAAGCAAATGGTGTATTTTCAGAAAGTGTTGTCTGAAGAAAAAAGTACTAAGAATTTATCCTTTAAAACTAACACAAAACTTCTTTCTTAGGTTTGTTTATTTCTGATATAATTAAAAGGGCAACTTTTAATTGACACTCAACAGTACAACTTAAAAGGATCCTATTCAAATTTAGTAGCCAGAAGTCTGATAGGCAGAATTCCATTACATCCCATCCAAATTGCACTTTTTAAAAAGGTTAACTGTGAAATGAAAACTTAACCAAAAACATAGAACTCTCAACTTCACATAAGAAAGCACACTATATTCAATGTAAAATTAGCATTTCTCTTAAACTAATTCAAGTAATACCCCCAGCATATTGTTATTAAACAACTAAAGTGTCAGCCACCCAGACTATCACTCAATACCAACTCCAACTCCATCACTCACCTCCAAATCCCAATTCCACCCTTTTACTAAAGGCCATACACTTAATCAAGAGACCTAAGTGACATGATCTATTATTCTAAAGGGCTCCATAGGTCTCTCCCATCAGCTTTCACCCACTTTTCTGCAGGTCTCAAAAGCAAACTAGGTCATGAATGGTTTTTCCCACCTGCCCGCATTCTGATAAAGCACTTCATGTTCTATATTTTCTAACTGCATATTCCTTTGGGGCAGTGGCCTAGCCATACAGTTTTTCTGCTTTCCCCATGGTGCCCAACCATGATCTAACAAAAACACTTAATGAATTGCATTAGACAACCATTCAGACGATTTTAATATTTTTGCCTTGATTATCCGGGTCTTAATGATTCCAGTGGCTTTGTAGATTTTACAAAAATGGTCCTAATTCTCCTCTTAGGTATAACTAATCTGGCCTGACTTTTGACGATGATTTTGCTTTTGTTGCAGAAATTATAGAGGAGTATTCAGTGAGGTAAGTAAAGCAACTCCCTGGTCAGGTTTCTTTACAATGGAGAGGGTGGGGTGTAATAAAAATTACGGAGAGAGAATGTATAGTTACAGTGAAATCTCACAGCTTTCTTGACACTTTGTTTCTATACACTGAAGAGCTAATGTCTGCTGTCAGGTTCCTTTGGCAATTCTTTTGGGGTTACCCCACAAGACAAACTATATTTTGAGTGCACTCATGCTGAGCAGTCTTGCCTAACAAAAGGCTATTAGACTTTTTTAAATTTAAAGTTTATTTATTTATTTTGAGAGAGAAACAGTGCAAGTGGGGGAGAGGCAGAAAGGAAGAATCCCAAGCAGGCTCCGTGCTGTCAGTGCAGGGCCCCATGCAGGGCTCAAACTCCTAAACTGCAAGATCATGACCTGAGCCAAAATCAAGTCTGACGCATAACCAACAGAGCCCCAGGACAATTATATTTTTAAACAGCTGATTAACACAGTTTTTATATATTAAGACTAAATCAGGAACTTTTAACTTTGGGGCATTTGAAGCAAAACTGTTTCCAAACAATCTTTTGCAGATGTCCCATATACAGTAACATCTACATTTCCAATAACTGAGGATATTAAAATGGCATTACCATAACCCAGCTCTCCGTTGGTAGAAACTTGAGAAAGGCACCCAAAATACTGCCTTAGTCTTCTTTCCCATTAGTGGTTTCTGCTAATGAAAATTATTGAAATGCTTGAAAACCGGTCTTTAACAAGAAAGCTAATTGTGCCAAGTAAATGTCAAAAATACCAAAATTGTAAGTTGTACCTTTCATAAGGCAAATTCATCTTGTAGGACACTGTCAACAGTCAAAATATCCAATAGGTAATTTTCTCTGGTGTACAGAGGAATATAAAAGTGAAAGGCTGATAGTGCTTCTTCTATTGGAAATTATGGCATAAATAGAACTATGGTACCAAAAGTAAGTCACCTGGGAGCAGTATAGTCTCTGTAATTTAGCAAACAAGAATAACATGGGAGGAACTACCTCAGAAACGTTCCTACATAGTTTTGGGTGAAATTTACTTTTAAAGCAGAGGATAAACTATGAATACTGTATCTTATAGTAGTTTCCTATCTGCTGACCCATTTTAACATTCAACCAATTGCCAGCATAATTTGTAATACTTTGATGTACAGATTAACAACTGTCGATCCTCTCTGTAAAAGGTTAAACGGTGTAGTGGGCAAGATGATGGCCACTGCTGGAGGAGGGCAAGCTTGGCTGGCTGAACGAAGTGTCTTGGAAAATGACAGTTAGAATTTTATTATTAGTTTCTCCATCAATCAAGATTTGACCTACCACCCTGGCACTTTATAACAAGTCTTGAATTTATACTGGTCCTTCATATCAAGAAAACAAGCTCAAAAAAACCAACATTCCAGTATTTTCTGCATTTTAAGATTTAACATAAGGTTCTTTACTGTCCTTCCCACAATGAGGCAGCTCCATCCAGGTGAGATCAGATTAAGGTTATCTCTCAAAGCTAAACCAACCAAATCAAGGCACATTTAGTAGATCACTTTTGAATTACAAAAGCACCAAGTTCCTATTGAAGGGAACAAAAAGAATTTAGTTGGTTTAGATTTTTTTCTTCTCCCTATGACTTTTTTTCTTGTGAAGTATTACCCTTTTTTCCGAATGAAGCATCAACTATTAAAGAAAACTGCATTTTGTGATTACATTATATTCAAAGCTGATTCTGAAAAATCAAAACCAGTATTATATACTTAAATTTACCACCGACTTATCTAAGTAAACTAAAAACTTTCAAATACAATTATCTAATTTCAGGGTATTTAAAATATCAAGAAATTTCACTAGTTATCCAAACTACATTTTCTTTCTACAGACACTGTGTCCGACTTGAAGTAGTTGTACTTCACACAAAATGGACATTATTAAATGTCCATTATTAAATTTTAAGTCCAAGGTATCCAGAAACTATCCTTTCGATTCCTACCAAGATCCTTTCCTCCCATAGTAAAATGCAACGACATAAACGAAAGAGTATGAGGATCAAAAAAACAAAAGAAAACAAAAACAAAACGAAAAACCCACAGACCAAAAACTTACCCAAGAAACCACACAAAACCCTATCACACCAGCAAAATTGTAGCCCCCATAGTCAAACCAAAAAGAAAATGGAGGGGGGAAAAAAGCCACAGCACACTGTAGAAAAAATTTATTTGTCTCACACATTAAAAAAAAAAATCTCCATAGTACACTGAACTATAAATTCAATCTTCTCAGAGTTGCAAAGTTTAAAGAGAAACTTTTAATTGCTTTAGGTTTACATTTCAGAAACTCTTAAATTTATTGAAGGAACATAGCAAAAAAAAACAAACAAAACAGATTCAAAAGGTTAAGACATAAACTTTATGATTAACGGGTCTACTATGCCACTTGTGCCCGAGAGGGCAGCCCACTCCACTCCCGCCTACAGCTAAAGAATGAAAACAGGTAAACGCTAAATTCTGCACCCATTGCTAAAAGAAGCATTTGAGACATTCAGGGTGGAAAAGTTATCTGTTCACGTCTTACACAATTTCCCTCCTTCCTTCTGGAGTAAAGAACCAGTCCAAGGCTGAGCTCCTCAAAAACGCGTCCGCCCGCCCGCCCCTCTCCCCGCAATGCCTGCCTCCCTCCGGGAACCCGCAGAACTAACGGTTTCCGCGCCGGCAGCGCCGGGGCTCCGCGGGCCATCCCCGCGTTCCGGAAAACAAAGGGGATTCCCAGCCATTGTCCTCCGCGGCGCTGAGCATCACCAGCACTAGCAAGGCAGTAGCTTGCGCAGTTATCTCCACAGCGGGCAATGTCACAACCCGACCAACAGCACAAACTACTACCTCAGCCAGGGCCATGGTGTCGGGGAGGCAGCGGACCACGCCGAGGGCGAACGAAGCGGCCGCGGCGCTCCTCAGTCCTTCGCCGCGACGTNAGAGGACGCCGGCTCCGGCGCCGCGACAGTAACCCAAGTCACAGCCCGGAAGTTCCGAGACCACCCGTTCCCTAGCACCCTTCGGGGATGTCCCGTACACCTCTGCAGGAGGCGAAAATAAAAGCCCCGTAATACTGAAACCGAGCCGGGCGACGTGTTGGGTGGCAGCGGCCGTGGCTCTGCGAGCGCTGACACAAGACCCGTCTCGCGCTCCGCTGCTCCTGTGCTTCCAGACGAACCATAGAGATCACTTAAGGAGGCTCGCGCGCTACTCCCCACCACGTGACCGCCCGCCAGGCCGACCCCCGCGCCGCCATCTTACATCCGGGACTGAGGCGGCGTCCCCTTTCCCCGCCTTGGCAACTTTCGACGTGTCACTAGGAATCAGCCCCAAAAGGGGGGACCCCAGTTCCACGTCACCGAAGTGCTGAGGCTGCGAGCCGTGCCCCCCCAATCCGCTTAACGGGGTAAGGTGGCGCCCCTAACTTTTCCCTGTCTTTGCCCGCAAAGAAAATGGCGGCACTTACCGCCGTCTAAGTGGACACGTTGTCACTCTGGCCGGGTTTCAAAGTTTCCGGCACCTCCTTTCCTATCCCGCAAGGACACGGCCATTTGCGCTCCACCCCGCGGGTGGCCACCCTGCTGCATTTCGCAGAAAACCGGCGGGAAAGCTGCTGCACGGCTCGCTTTAATGCGCACGCTCCTGGGACTTCTGGGTGGGTGGTTTTTTTTTTTAAAGGCCAAGTTTGGGAGAAAGGCCCGCTGCCGTGAGGCTCCTCTGCTGTTGGTCCAGGCAAGTTACTTTTTGCCTCACTTGCAGAGATTTTTGTAGGAAGTTAAATCACTCGAAAGAACAATGAAGCAGAACTTGCCCAATGTAATACAGAACGTCGTTAAATTCGAATTTCGGGTAAACGAGTAATTTTTTAATATTTGTACTTAAAAACAACTATTTGAAATTCAGATTCAGTCCGGCATCCTGTATTTTTGTTAAATCTGGTAACCCTGTTAATAACCACACTTCTGCAAATACAGGCTACAAATAACAAAAGTAAGGAACAGAGTAATTAATCTGTGTTCAAACTTGGGACTGCCACGCAGACTTGGATCCTTTAATGGCGGCAAGGGGCCAAAGATTCAGATTGTAAAATACGGGTAGCAATGTGTAACGGACGTACGTGTATAATTCCTTTTTGAAAGAGTAAGCTTCCTCCCCTCCTCAGCCCCAAAAAACTACAATATAATTTTGAATAAAAGATCCTCTCGGCCAAGAGGCTCATTGCAAAGTAAAGATTACATAACATGTTCTTTTCGTTTCTGTTCTCTACACTATTAGTGATGGAACACAATTTCATGAAGAGCAAGTCTTCAAATTATAACCGTGCCTGACATGATTCAAAAACATTTGTGTGTAATATGCAAATTCAGAAATAAAATACGCTTGACTGTGTCCACTAACAGAGCTCAATGTTAGGCTTATTATAAGCATTTTTTAAAGCAACTGCTAAAGGTAATTTGCCTGATGTCACTGTGAAATATTTCCAATTAATAACACTTATGTGTTTATTTTGTGTACGTGGTTATGTATTTTATGTATTTGTTTTTGTAAATATGTAGAACACACTTGGCAATTAAATGCTTTACCTGACAAGAGCAGAAAGTCGACTATGCATCACAATGATGGTTACCAGGAAGTCTGTAGAAACTTTACTAATAGTTTCCTTATGATTCCTACCACCCTGTCCTGATAAGCAAAGATTGGGCTGTCATGGCATCACCCTTGGAGTTTCACTTAGTGCACAGTCCTGCACCATAGAAAATGACATATGTCCTAATAGTACAGATTTCCAAATTAAAATTGTCAGTTGTTTGCAACTACAAATACAGTATACAAATACATTAGAGCAATCAAGTTTCCAACTAAATTTAGTCATTACACTACTTCAATTGCACCAGACTCCTTTCCACAATTTACCCATTTTTGACAGTACTGACACCAATGTACTCATCATCCAGACACAATATATTGTTATCAACTCTCTTTGATCCTGCCATAATATACAGAATTTTACCATCCTTTCCCTGTGTGACTGCCCTCAGCTTATCAATCCTTCATCATGACTGCACAGCAGGAATATTGCAAGTTTCTACCTTAGCCTTCCCTGCTCTGTATTCTCTTAGCTCAATCCTGCTTATAGCTGCAAGTTTATCTTAGTTTTATAATTTACTTTAAAAAATAATCACTCCAAGCTCCTGCCATCTGAAGTCTAGTCTGGCTTTCAAAAAATGTCTGTCACCTGGCCTCAATCCCTCACAGTCAATCCTGTTTGACACAACACACCGAAATGTACTACCAGTTTTCTCATGTTTCACAGATATGCCTTGCTCACATTATTTGTTTTTACCTGAAATACCCTCCAATATTCTCTGGACCCATGAAAAAAAGACCTACCTACCCGTTCAAGGCCCACTGAAAATTCTATTTCTACCATCAAGCCTTTTCTTTTTTTCTTTGTAATTGACTTTCCTTCTGCATACTAACAGTGATAATACCTTAAGCCACACAAGACTAGCCTAAGCTTCCCTACTTGATGACTGAGTATTAATCTGTACTTGTCTTTCACAGTACTTTGCACACTTGTTAAAGATCTGTATTTTCTGCAAAACTGAATTCCATGAGGGCAGAGACTAACCTAATGCCTAACAAATAATAGAACTAAAATATCAAGGATACAAGCACTTTATATACAGTCTTGTCTTATTTTACATATATGGTTTCAAGTAGCTATATGTACCTGAGAACTTATGACTGCGCATATAGGAAGGACACAGTTCTGAGCATACAGTTCTTCATACACAGTGGTTGTCCAGTGAAAGCCAAAAATGTGGTCTTGTGAGAAGGCATGGGTTATCTACTCGTTTCTTGGATGATGTGTATCAAAGTATATTTAATTTATGTAGTACTGACCTAGGTGCCAGAGACAGGACTTTACAATACTCTCTTTTTTTTTTTTTTTTTAATGTTTATTTTTGAGATCAAGAGAGTGGGATAGAGAGAACCCCAAGCAGGCTCCGCGCTGTCAGCATAGAGCCTGATGCAGGGCTCAAACCCACAAACCCTGAGATAGTGACCTGAGCCAAAACTAAGACTTGGACACTAAACCAACTGGGCCACCCTGGCGCCCTCACAACACTCTTTTTAAATCCTAATAAACAACTCTTACAAGTTAAACACTACTGTTAAATCCATTTTACAGATGAGAAAACCAAAACAGATTAATTAACTTGCCCAAGGTCACACACTAGTAAACAACAGCCAGGATTTGAACTAGAGTCTGACTCCACACTCTGGACTCTACATCACTATAATAAAACCTCTTCTAGCAAACTACAAATCAGTAAGATGTTTTCAACTATCCTGAACCAATAATAAAAGCCCAACGCAGTTCTGGAGATCAGAGCCATTAGACAAACTTTCCTTCACAGTATTTGAAGTTCTTTGTTACGTCCCAGTGCTTATTTGTAGAAACAGTAATTGCCTAAAAAGTTTTTTAGATTTTAGTAAGCCTTGAATTTTAATGGAGAAGATTACTTGTGAAACTAGCATGTTGTAGGGAAAAAACTGCGTCTGAAGGAAAACATGCTAATGCACAGCCTTTAACTGTGTCTCTAGCAAGTCACTTCAGCCTTCAAACCCTGACCTCCTCCTCTGTAAAATGTAAAAAAAAGGTTTTACAATATATAAAACCTTTGTAGAACTGCTGTGAGGATTAAAAGAAACCATAGGTAAAGCCCTGGCTGACATATATGAGGTACTCTAGAAATGATGATTAAAATGAGAAATTAGAAATTGTATTATAACTATCCCTAATTGCTATAAGCACTATGTAGTCACTTTTCAGTGTCATACACTTATTACACAACTCAGGTTCTCAAAAAAGAAATTTTAAAACAAACTATTTTTCTTTGAAAAGGAGAGGAATGGTCTGACATTGCTATAGATAGGCCATTTCAATATTAGCCTCACTAAATTAAAAATAAATAGCAAGCTATAAGACCAAAAAAATTATTAAGAGTCTAATCCATATAAGGGTTTTCACTTGATCTAGAATTTTAACACCAAATTCTACATCTATTTTCTTTCCAAACTGCTGATACTTCATAATGTTCTTCTAACAGTCTATATTCTTTTCATTTATTTTACATATTAATAGTTTTAACAAAGCTCTCAGAACACATCTCCATTATTCTATTTATAAAAGTTTTTTCCAAAAGGACCATATATGTAAGCCATCCTAAACGTATCTGAATCATTACTTATGAAGTATTTGTAACCAGAGTCAATTATGTGGGGTGTCTCTAAGGTGTTGAACCTAGTGGGGATGAGAAAGCAAACACAAAGTACATTAAAGAAGGAATCATTTACAACATCTGAAAGTAAATTCTCAAAGTAGTTATGATTTTAAGTTACACTGAGAAAACTAGCAGTGCTGGAACATAATTAAAAAACCTAAAATCGTGCTGAGTGGTAACTGTAAAGCAAATTAAAAATCTATGTAATCACAGCTATAACTATGCAGTTTTTGTGAAAAATATATCCTAGGCCACAAAGAAAACTTGGGTTTGAGGCCAAGAGACTTTTATGATTACGATACATAACTGATACGTCTCAACAACATAAAAATTCTAAGGAGAAAGTGTAACAACAGCGGTATTACTTTCAAGAACTGTGTTGGGAGCTAAAAAAGAATCTCACAAAATTAGATAAATATATCCAGTCTGACATAAACACCATATGGTAACTGCCTTAAGAGACAGGAGTTGTATGTTATGTGTTAAAATTATGACACAGAGGTAGTAAAAGCTAGAAAGCAAATGCGATTTGCACAGTTGTGTCTGAAGCCTAATACTTTATTTTATTTTTCTAGATAAAAAGAATAAGATTGCAATATTATAGCCTTGGAATTTTTCTCCCATCTAGTAAAACTTCACAGAAAGGAGTTGCTATATTGCAATAGTTTCCTAATAATGGCATGGTTTAGCAGATCTTCCCTGGTTACACCCTATTGAATGTTAGTTTAAAATTAAACTTAATGTAACTACATTTGAAGCAAGTGGAAATGATCTCAGAATTCAAAGGCAAAATAATTTTTTTCTTACCTGAGGGATTAGAATCAATCCTACAATGTAATTAAGAATGTTTCAACTGACCTCTGTGTCACTAGAAGCACTAAGCACAGGGATACCAAATATACTCTATAAAGACTAGGAGATGAGTACTATAACACTGTAGCTCTTCTCCAAAGAATACTGTTTTACCATAGAAAATTAGAAACAGCTGAAATACATGGGCAATATGCTGCCTTGAGTCTTTTTGAAAGTAAATAAATAATATTTAGATAACATAAATCTAAAATAGTTCAAAGCATTTGCCTCCAAAAACAAAGAAAAACCCTCTCCAAAAGAAACCAAATAATTTTTAAAACCTCACTTAAACAGATTTTAAAGACTGTCTTCCAGAAACATGGTATAATCTCTATCCATGTAACAGAAAAGACATGTTTAGTTCCAAGTTTAGTTGCTGAATTCATCGTATTTATAGCAATCCCATTTGTGAGCATCCCGGCTGCTGAATCTTGTGGTTTCAGGAAGATAGTAGAAGCTACAATCATTACTAGAACTTGTTCAGCTATTTTGAAATAGCAGGAGGACTTCACCTTTGCAAAAATGCAACAGTGGCCAAAGCAGAAGGTATTTCCAGAATCTCATTTAATAAAAAGACAGTTGGCAGTGGTTCTACCAATAATAGCTCTGCTTCTTTTGAACAAACTATAGGTGAAATTAAAGAAAGACCTGGAACAGAAGAGGTAGAAAATAAAAGAGTAATGAAAAACAGAAAAACTGGGAGAATGTATAAAAAAAGAAGGTAAACAGAATTTTTTTAAAAGTGGGAAGGTAGAGGAAAGAAAGTGATTCAGGAGAAAACGAGAGAAAAATATATAGTTAAACCTCTCAAGTTAGAGTAATAAAGGGGTGCCTGGGTGGCTCAGTCGGTTAAACATCCAACTTCGGATCAGGTCATGATCTCATGGTTTCTGGGTTCAAGCCCCGCATCGGGCTCTGTGCTGACAGCTAGCTGAGAGCCTGGAGCCTGTTTCGGATTCTGTATCTCCCTCTCCCTCTGACCCTCCCTGGCTCACACTATCTCTCTTTCTTTCTCAGAAATAAATAAAACATTTAAAAAAAGAGTAATAAATTTATCAAATAATTTGAATAGTTGACCCAACAATGTCATTATGAAATCAAATCTAAATTCAAACCATGTATTATATTTCTCCAAAGAATTCAGGGCGCCTGGGTGGCTCAGTCTGACTTCGGCTCAGGTCATGATCTCAACAGTTTGTGGATTTGAGCCCTGCATCTGGCTCTGTGCTGACAGCTCAGAGCCTGGAGCTTGCTTCAGATCCTGTGTCTCCCTCTCTCTCTGCTCCTCCCCTGCTCACACTCTGTCTCTGTCTCTCTCAAATAAATAAACATAAAATTTGTTTTCAAAAATGAAAGAAAATGAAAAGTGGTTTTCTTTTGGCCAGACGTTCATGTATTTTCTTTTTCTTTTAGCCCCTACAGGCTCCTAATAAGTGTTATCACAAATGTATACAGTAAAACTAATAAAATTTTAACACTAGTTACACAGAAATACTAAATGAGACAATATAAAATTACGTGTTTTCCTTTTTGGCATTGATAGGATTATAGGAAAATAAAAAGTAAGCTATTCAACTTGAAAACTAGTTTGTTTCTTTTATAATGGAAAAAAGTTAGAGAAGGACTATAATCTGATGTTGGAATATACCTGCCTCCTGACAATCTATATTGAGAGGCAGGGTCAGTGAGAAAAAAAATATTAGGCTTAAAATTCATTGTATTTGTAATATGCATTCCAAAGAACATTATTACTAATGTTTCAAGGACTAGTTATGTTATATAGTGATCTTAGCCTTGAGAACTACCTTTTATAATGTCTTACTATCTACTAATCTCACACAGCCAGTTCTTCTGGTCACTAAAGAACCCAATTCACACCAACAAGACACAGGCATTGTGTTAACCTACCCAGGGACCAGGATATTTTAGAAAATGCAGATTAAGAAGAATGTTTGACTCAAGGGAATGAATTGCTGGTAGAGACTCCTGGGGTGGCAGGAGATATTCTGGGAGGAAAAGCTCTAATTATACCACCAAGCAGGCAGCCCACTTTGCTTGTCACTAAGACTGGCACAGATTACCATATTCTATGGTATTAACACACTCATGCTTTTTTTGATACAGGGAATGGTCCTGGTATTGAAGACTAATACAATATTAACTAAAACTACTCAATTTATATAAATGTATGCTGTATACCTTTGACTTGTATTTAACTTTCACTGGAGAATAATTTTTATGATTGCAATTGATTTCTCCAGAGTAAACATTTTCACTTCATGTAAATTCATGGCAATATTTTTAACATGTTACTTAACTGGTATACTACCCTTGTTAGTCTATTTCAGTACTTTATCAGTGATATACAGATCTAATTCCCAATTTAACATATGCAAAAATAGGAAATAAAATTGAATACACAGCTTGATTTTTTTCACAACTTTAAGGAAAATGCAGAAGATAGAATCTAGGAAATGCCATATTAATTTACCCTAATTTTATGTGAAATTATAAAATAGAAATTCATTAATTCATGTAAGTAAAAATAATATCCCCTTGATAAAAGCCTTACCATGTTTACAGATAACAGTGCAAATTAAATAATTTCACAATTACAAAAGCCTCAAAATTGTATCTCATCCATTACTTCTAGCATCTTCTCCTGATTTTAGAATTATTCTGAAGAGTCTGAAATGTATAAATTCTATTAAAATCAAAGGTCTTCCAGCACTAACATAATACTGAAACCATAATGATTTTTAAGCATTATTTTAAATATCTTTGTGTCTTCACATAAATGTTTATGAAAATGTAACTAATACGATAATACCATAATCCATTAAATAAAAAATACAATAAGCTGGGTCAGTTTTTTAAGAAACAATTAACTAATGTACTCAAGAGCATCTTTCTTCTTCAAGATAGTAAAGTGAAACAAAATTAGCAATTTACTCCATGACAGAAAGTTTACTGTACTTCTAAATGCTTCACTGTCTCCAAAAATACACTTCTCATTGTTTTAGAATACACACACATTTTATGTTTATGGGTTGGCATAGTGATTTTTTTCTTGAGAAGACATTACAAAATGAAGCACTGAAATGAACAAAATTTCACAGGCAAAATTTAGGAAATCTGGAATCATCTTGCCTGGATCATAATTCAAAGACAGTGATAAATGCTTAGTCAGTGAGAAAAAGAAAATCAGTAGAAATATAATATGAAAAGTCTTTAAAATCCAAACACCAAATATAAAAACAGACAGACTTACGTGAAAGCTGTTCACGTAAAATAAAAAGATATTTAAAGAAATGAGGTATGACGGAGTCAGAGTGCTACAATATATCCCAATGTATTAAGCTAATAACTATACTTAAAGTTGCAAAATCAGCAAATCACAAACTATTTGCTGCTGTGTTCACATGACCTTTCTGGTCAGATGTTTAATAGTCACTAGTAAGTACAATTAAAGTAAGCACTAAAGATACCTGCATGATCATATGGTAAGCATACCTGCCGCTTAAGAAGGCAAATTATAAGTAAAAAATGTAAGCAAACAATTTTGTATTAATAATAAATACAGCTTCAAGCATTTAACATTATCAGTATTTTAAAAATTTAAATAATAAATGCAACTATTTTATACAGAATTGTACCATTTATTATACACACAAGTTTATCAGTTCCCTTTGTTTACAAAGGCTGGTTATAGATAATATGGAATGTTACAGTACCATCTTGCATAAAATTTTAGTACAATTTGTACTTGAAAAAGGGTGCAAAAACACCAGCCTAATAAATCTGACTGAATGAAATATCTTTTCTTTCTTTTTAAAAAGTACATCATTAACACATACACCACAAACTGTACATAAGCTCACTTTTAAATCATCAACTGAAGATACAGTAGCAGGTACTTTGCAGTATTAACTAACTTTCCATCAGTTTAACTTACTAAAGACTTCCACTGCTACTCACTCAGGAGCCTTTGTTGACATGTAAGCTTCTAATATGAATTACTGAACTCAAGGTAAGTACAATTTAAAGGAGGCCGACAACAGCTGCCAAGAATTATTGGTAGTAAGAAATGTCGTTCTCATAGAAGACTCACTGAGGATCCAACATTCTTTAGATAATCTTTCTTTTTTAAAATTACTGTAGCTGGTCAAGATTCTCCATTTTGAACTTTGGATGCTGGTGGTTGCATGAAATCTTTAAAAGGAACTAGTGCCTCTTTAAGGGCAGAGCAGACTTCTGCAGATGAACAGGTGATGCATTCAACGAGAGTTGGGTATAAAGCAATCACTTGTGCCCAGGTATTTCCATCAACTGCAATTAAAAAGTATAAAATCTCAATAGCATGTATTTAAATAGTAGAGATTATCCAATTAACATAAACACAATCCTTTAAATACAAGGAAAAGAAACAAACCCCCAAGTATGGAGACTCCACAAGCTTGTACCCTTTTTGTTTTTTTAATCTTTGGAAGACTTCCTGAAATATTTAATACGATATGAGGGAAAAACATATGGTCACTGTGCAAAGTCATCCATACCAAGGAATGTGATAAAGTCCATTTTAAATGATACTTTGATTTGTGAAGGCCTTGGAAGCTAACAAAGTAACCTGATATTCAAATTTTGTCATTTTCAGTGCAAGTGCCAGGCAATGTAGTGCATATTTCAAGAATAATTAGAATTAGAAAACAAGCCAATTTCTTGCAGTTGTATGCTAAAAATGAAAATAATTAAATGATTTTCCCAGTAATGTCCCTGATATTGATTCAAGTGACCACACAAAGATCCATTCTTCTCTTGTACTGCTTCCTAATCTTTAACGGATATCACTAGATTTTAACTTCAGTGTGGAGGGACATGTGTGTGTTCCTCTGCACTATCATCAACAAGTAGTACAGTTGAATACTATTTGGTGAATGGGCAAAACTGTTATACTCCAATTAGTTTATAATTTCCTTATACTCTGAGATTACATATTACATTTCTATTTTCCTGTAAATACTGTGCATATTGCTGAGTATGCAATATGCAATAAAGCCAGCTGCCAGATTTTGTTAGACAGTATAATATGTATATGACAGTCTGTAGAAGTCTCAAATCTAGGAGGGAGTCCACTACAAAAGAAAGAATTTTATATTATACATGAGGAACTCTGATTCAATTTTTCACTCCAATTTCTTTTTATCTCAGCTTCTGTTGGAGAATAAAGGAATGAATTTCTCAAACTAGTAATCTTCAAAATACTTCTTATAAAAAACAATGGCGTGGGAAGTTTGGCACATGTAGTATATATTATCTTCCTTTTGCGGGATTCATAATTCAGATGAATTTATTAAAAACTTGAAATAAAAAATAGGTTTAACTTTATCTAATCCAGAGTTTCGAAAATTAATTTGATTATGGATTTTTTTTTACATTCAATATCTACTGACATCACTCATCATCATTAATATTCATTCCTGAGTACAAATCTTGGGAAATGCTGAACTGTTCATGTAACCCCTTCCTCACCCAAACAGGGGCTTCTTAGAGTGGGAATGGGAAGAAGAAAAAGGAAGTGGGGCTTATGGGTAATGGTGAGGGAGGGAATGTCAGGCTAGCACTCTTTATCTGTTTTATACCTTGGGAATCCATAACGGATCTCATTTCTAAAAAGAATTTTGTGACTTAAGAGAAAACAAATAGTTTAAAGAGAAGTTTTAAACAGTCTACTCCTGCTGTTTTCTGTAAAACTTTCCACTAATCATTTAACAAAAGATTGCACAGAGAGGATTCTGGAAAAATGGCAGAGTAGGAAATACCAGGAATCTGTCTACACACCTAGACAACAATTGCATTGGCAGAACCTGCTTGATGCAACTATTTTGGAACTCTGGAGTCTACTGAAGGCTTGTAACTTCCAGAGGTAGACTTGGATAGCATATTGTGGTTAATTTTGGTCAACTGCAGCTCTTAGCACAGTAGGAGCTACCCATCCCTCCCTAATAGCCATGTGGTAGGCAGCTGTGCACATGTTCCTGGAGCAGATTGCCTGCAGAAGCCTATGGTGAGCAAAAAGACCCTATCCTCCAAATATTGGGGATTTGTGCTCTGATCGATGCTTCTGATCACAGAGGTATAGACAAAGGAGCTTCAACAACAACAAAAAACAACTCAATTCAAAAAATGGACCAAGGATTTGAATAGACATTTCTCCAAAGGAGATATACAAATGGCCAATAATGTACATGAAAAGATGCTCAACACCACCAACATCAGGGAAATGCAAATAAGATACCACCTCATATGCATTAAAATGGCTACTATCAAAACAGAAACAAAATTTAAAAAAACACAAGTATTCGTGCAGATGTGGAGAAATTAGAACCCTTGTCCACTGATGGTTATAATGTAAAATGGTACAGCCACTGTGAAAAATAATATAGTGGTTCCTCAAAAAAAAAAAAAAATAGAATTATCATATAATCCAGCAATTCTACTTCTGGGTATATACTCATAAGAACTGAAAGCAGGGTCTTGAAGAGATTTCTGTACATACATTGTCATACCAGAATTATTTGCAGTAGCTAAAGTGTGGAATTAACCGAAGTGTCTACCAATGGATAAATGGATAAGGAAAATATGACACACACACACACACACAAACACACACCCCAATGGAATACTATTCAGCCTTAAAAACGGAATTCTCCAATATGCTACGATACAAGTTAACCTCAATGACATTACACTAAACAAAAAAGCCAGTCACAAAAAGACAAGTATTTTATGATTCAACTTATATGAGATACCTAGAGCAGTCAAAGTCATAGTGACAGAAAACAGAATGATGGTTGCCAGAGCTAGAGTGGGGAATAAGGAGTTATTGTTTAAAAATGTAGCGTTCCAGTTATAAGATAAGAGTTATGGAGACAGATGGTGGTGATGACTGCATGCGACTATCAAATTAATTAATACCACTGAACTGTACACTTAAAAATGACTGATAATATATATTTTATGTGTATTTTACAACAATGAAAAAAATGGAAAAAGAAAAAAAAAGTTGCACAGACTGAAACCTATCTAGACTGCCCCAGATGGAGAGTCAACTGACAAAATTAATTCTTGGCTTATAACTGGAAAATATAAAAATACACTGTTTAAGGGGCACCTGGGTGGCTCAGTTGGTTGGGCATCCAACTTCAGCTTAGGTCATGATCTCATGGTTTGTGGGTTTGAGCCCCGTGCCGGGCTATGTGCTGACACCTTGGAGCCTTGAGCCTGCTTTGGATTCTGTGTCTCCCTGTCTCTGTCTCTCTCTGTCTCAAAAATAAATAAATGTTAAAAAATTTTTTTAAAAAATACACTGTTTAAGATCACATCCTAAACTCAGGGAAGGCTCTTCAAATTTCTTAAAATATATTTTTTTAAAACCTACCACAGATATGGGGCACCTGGGTGGCTCAGTCAGTTGAGCATCCAACTTCAGCTCAGGTCATGATCTCACGGCTCCTGGGTTGGAGCCATGCATCAGGCTCTGTGCTGGCAGCATGAAGCCTGCTTAGAATTCTCTCTCTCTCTCTCTCTCTCTCTCTCTGCCCCCTCCTACCTGTCTTCTCTCTCAAATAAATAAATAAACTTTAAAAAAAAAAAAAATTCCACAACAGATCTTGGTGGGCACCTTGGGATTACCTATCAAAAAGAATGAAAAAGCTGTTATGTATTGATATGGAAGAACCTCCAAATTTTATGCAGTGGAGAAAAATAAAGAGCATTCAGAACAGTAGGTATAGTATGGGGCTATTATGCATATTCATTTATGTTTAAAACTGGGGTCATACTGGAGTATGTATATGTATTTACATAATACATTGTTTTTACATAATAAACTTATGGAAAGATCCACAAACTAACAAAAATGGTTAAATGGTTGGCTATGGTGAGGTCAGAACTAGACAGATATAAAATAAGATAAAGATATCTTAAAACTTTTCCCTGTTTTTGAATTTTTGAACCATGTATATGTGGGTACTAGCTAGTCAAATTCTATTTCACTCATTCATTCATTCATTCATTCATTCATTCATTCATTCATTTATTTTTCTCTGTTGGATGGTTGATCTTGAGCCTGCATGGAGCAAGCTGGCCCCAGACTTCTCCAAGTCCATGTTTCTTTTCCTCCAACTCTTACGTGTCCAAAGACAGGAAACTACAGACACGCCTTTGTAGGAGGGTTACCTATTCAAATTTTAAAGTAAAGATCAAGTAAAATGATAAAAACAAAATTCCACCAAATTAAAAATAAGTCCACCAAATGCCTCCTCTCTCACTAGAAAACCCTAAAACAAATAACCAACTGTTTCAAATAATTTTGGACTAGCTATGAGCAATCCAACATATTTCCACTGGAAATGTCTGGCTTTTTCTTAGTTATCATCTTTTTCCATATTAATGAAGCTTATCATAGCTTTCTGTTACAATACCATCATTTATGGTTACATTTAATTAAAAATTTCACTTCATATATCCAGAGCCACAACTGAAACTCTCTTAGACAATTTTTAACAGTAAGTTAAATCACGTATCACTACTACACTGCCCTATTCTTGGCCTACTGGCTACGCAAAGAAAAAAAAATTTACTATGTTTTCCTTCCCTTTTCTTCCTTTATACATATTCTGGTTAAATTCTTTTTTTTTTTTTTTTTTTTACAGTTTATTTATTTTTGCAACAGAGAGAAACAGAGCAAGAGCAAGGGAGAGGCAGAGACAGAAGGAGACACAGAATCTGAAGTCGGCTCCAGGCTCTGAGTTGTCAGCACAGAGCCCGACATGGGGCCTGAACCCACGAACTGCGAGATCATGGCCTAAGCCAAAGCTGGATGCTCAACCAACTAAGTCACCTAGGCACCCTTATTCTGGTTAAATTCTTGACAGCTCTCTAAAAATCCTACAAAATAATACAAGCAGTATGCATTGAAATATACTGGTTATATTTAATATACTATAGCAACAATATGGGAATTGGAGAATTTCCTGTTTAAGTCTTAAATATATTTTTAAGAATCCAATTCTATCCTATGATCTAATAAAAGTTTTACTGGTCACTAGGAAGTTAATGCATGACTTCCCTCTCTAAAATATCAACCAGAACATTTTTGAGGAGAACTCAAATTTGAATCTGATGGGATGAAGTTAAGATACTATTCCAAAAATTTTCTTACAAATTCCACCCCTCAAAGGGAGGACTGAATAAGTACAAATCAATTGCTCCTTAGGGCTTAGCATAATACTCAATCTTTCTAGGCTGAAGTCCTAATGGGTAAGTTTTGAAAACAGAAAAATAGGTATTTACTTTTATTACATAATAATTGCCAGGAACAAATATTCTATGATTCATTTATTAGGCATTTATGAAGAACCTTCTTCTTAGGTATTAAAAGTAATGCTGCTTTAAACTGCCAGTCTGCTAATGTGCTTGGGACAGAATGTAAATCAACACTCTTCCTTCTTTAACAAAGGCTCGTTGTATGAAAAATGTCAACTGATCCACTGTGTTTAGTGACACAAATAACTCATATTCTGGTGCCAGCTCTTTATCCTGTCCTCAAACAAACCACTTTGAGTAGCAATGATGTAGAGGATTCAAAATAGAACAAAACATGGCCCAAATAGCCTCTCAAGAAGTTTACAAGTTAAGGGGAAGTGACTGATTCATCTATGTGTGTAACGGGAATACATACAGAGCGCCTTCAGACAAAGGTACACATAAAATAGCTATGAGCTCAATGAGAAGAGAAATCACTCACAATTAAAGATTAAAAGCAAGGCTTTAAAGTGGAGTGGTATTTGAACTAGGTAGATGTAGGTAGGAGAATGAAATAAACAAAAGGTTGGGAAAACTTGGGTAGACTGAAAATTTTAGTTTGGTGGGAAATAGGATACATGAAATCCAGTGGAAGTAAAGCATAAACCTAGTGGAGTCTGACAAGAGTACTCTGCATTTGGTAGGTAATAGTAAATAAAAATTTTTTGTTTTGTTTTACAAGGATGGGAAACTGAATGATCAAAGCTGCACTTTTGGAAAAATCATTTATGGCAATAATGTAAAAATGGATAGAAGAGGAATGAGCAATAGAAAGGGGGAACAGATGAGCTAAGGCTATAAAATGATTCAAAGTTGTACAGTTTATACATATACCATAATTCAGTACATAGGTAGGATGGAGGCCTACCCCTACCCAAAAAGTCGGCAATGCTCTACCTTAAACATATATGAAATACTAATTGTCTAAGCAACTCCCTAAATTCAGACCAACTTAGTTTAAAAATAAAAAAAAAAAAAAAGAGCCAAACTGTTGTTTAACATAAAGAAGCTAAAACATTACAAGTTACTTTTACTTAATTGATTTCCTAACGGACTTGATTCTTTGCTCTCATAAGGACTGGGAAAAACAAAGTCTAAAGTTGTTATGTTCCTAAAATTCAGTTAACTTAATAATAATAAAAAAGTACATCAGAAATAGAACGTAAATGAATTTAGAATAACTGAGTTTCTAAGCACTTACCATTCTCAGGCTGAGTTTTCTTAAGTGAATCAATTAGAGTACTAACTGCTTTTAAAACAAATATGATTTCTGTTACTTGTTGCCTAAAAAAGAGATGGGAAATTATTTCCATCAGGATTTTGAGATATGCCATATGTGTTTATTAAGTTTAAACAAACAGATCTACTTTGGAAAAATACTGAACACAATACAAAGTTAATGTTAGTTTTAAATTCTTATAAAATATGTTTTATTAACATATAATACTTCAGTGTGCAAATAAGATTTACAGTTATTCTTACCATAAGTTATCAATTTCAAAGGTAGGGGGAAGCAATCTATTCAAGCAAATCTAAATTGGTAAGATATTTGTAAGAGATTTCATATAATTATTTAAAGTTAAGACATTTTATAATACATACTTTTAAGGCTTCTGTTCCAAAGTGTTCTTTTTTTCTTTTCAACTAATTAGTATCAAAAGGGATTTGCCAAAGCTTAAATGGAAATTATGACCACTATTACCTCCTTGCATGTATTTTATCATACTGTTAAAAGAACATTTAAAATTATAATAGTACCTATTTGATTTTCTAATATAACAAAAAGAAACAAGCTCAAAATTAATCCTAAGATATCTCCTATTTGGAGACATTAATAATGAAGAATGAACTTGGGAAGTTAAGGATCAACAAGAGTAGCTCGAGTGCCTTCTTTATCCTTTCCTCCCTTTTCCCTCACTGCTGATACGAATCTGTGTTTTCATTCTACAGAAAAGATTTTTCTAATACTATGACAGAGTACTATTTCAAGTTTCCCTTTTTAAGTGTAGAAGTAGTTACCGTGCTGCAATGTAGCTTTTTAGAAAATAATGTAGTGATGCTGCACCAAACACAGGATGATATACTATAACACTTTATAGGACAACTATAAATAAGACCCAATTTAAAAGCAATAAACAGTAAAAACACAAAAAATGAGGAAAAAGCTTTCTGAAATCAAATAATATGTTATAATCTAGTAAATAAAAATATCCCAAGCAAAGCAACTTTATTACTGCTTTTCCAAATATACTTCATAGATCAATTATGATAAATCAATTTTCAATCATGTCCATAACCAAATTACTAATACTTGTCTTTTGAATGTTTTGTATATAAATTTGAATATGAGGAGATATAATTTATATTTTAGAAATTCAAAATATAGTGAATCTTAAAAACAGAAATATAAATGACTATTAAATAGCATTGGTAATCTAAAAAAACAAACTACTATGTAACTATTTTTCATTCATCAAATTTCAAATAAAAGATAAATCATAAAATGGCAAATAATTTTAAAATGCTAAAAACTGAGAAAATGACGTTTATATACTCCTAGGTGAATGTAAATTGGTAGAAATTTCTGGTAGGCAATTTGGAATACATATCAAAAGCTTTAAAAATGTTTTTATCTTAGGGCAACTGGGTGGCTCAGTCAGCTAAGCCTCCAACTTCAGCTCAGGTCATGATCTCGCGGTTCATGAGTTCAAGCCCAATGTCGAGCTGTGTGCTGTCAGCTCAGAGCCTGGAGCCTGCTACAGATTCTGTCTGTCTGTCTGTCTGTCTCTTTGCCCCTCCCCTACTTGTACTCATTCTCTCAAAAATAAACATTAAAAGAAAGTTTAAAAAATGTTTTTATCTTTTGACAAGTAATTCTAACTCCAAAATTTTATTATAAGTAAATAAGAATGTGCACAAAGATTTGGAGCTGATGAGTAATTTCTCTAATGCTACCTTAAGAGATAGGACCCATAATGATTTTTGAAACTCTCCTGACTTTGAGAACTTTGTCTTCCAATATTATTTTGTTTGTTTCATTTGTTTTGCTTTAAACTCTAATTTCCACATTAAAAAATAGATTGGCGACATAACCCAAATTTATGATTACAGTTTTTGATGACTTCTGATTTCTACCCCAACTTTGATTAGCTTTGGCTTAGCAGAAAGACCTAAAGCCTCTTCCACTGACACAGGTTGGCTAAATGGGAAGCAAATTGGTTTAGGAACAAGGACTTAATTAGGCAAATTAGATGAAAAGAAGATCTAAGATGCTAGCTGACTTGTAGAGAAACCTAAAAATAACTGTAAAACAAACTAGGAAGTTCCCAGAGTATAATTTATCGATTTTTCTCTCTAGAGAGATCCACACCTATGTGCTCATACAGATCCGCAAATCCTTATCCAGGCATCCTTGAGAAAACATATTTTAGAATTCAAAATTTTCTTTTAAATCCAAAAAGGAAATTTGGCACATATATATTACTTAACCTCAATGACAAGTCTGATAAAGCACCCCATAATAAAATACATTAATATATCTTCACCGAAACTTATATTTACACCATATAAAATTATAAATAAATTTATATTTATATTATATTTATATTATAAATATAAATAAAATTATAAACAGCTTCAATTNCAGAGCTTTTTTTCTTTTTTATTAATAACTATGACAGAATATTCCCTTCATCTATAAAATAAAATCTATACCTTGGAAGAGGGCATTTACCACTTAATCTTTCATCCTCTATATAGCGATGGAGTACATCTTGAGACCTCTTTAAAAGCACTGAGAGTGCCATTCGGGAGATATAGCCTTCTTGGGGTGTTGTGACTTTATTACTGAAGGAAAACTGGAGCAGTGTTTCAAAACACATTTTTGAAAATTCCTCTCTCAAACGAATATCAATCTCTGCTTCTGTAAAATTAACAATTTTTGATGTTGATGGTTAATAAGAGGTTAAATAATAATCCTAATGATAACAATTTAGCAAACTAGGAACAATAGGGAATTCTTCAGCTGATGAAGAGCATCTATGAAAAACCTACAGCTAACAGCATATATATAGCAACTTTTCCCCTTGCAAGAGCAAAAACAAGGCAAGACTGTCCACTCTCATTATTTCTAGTTAATATTTTTCTTGTCTTATTTTTTTAATACTCTTTGGCAGCACTATAAAATACTTCTCAACAGTCTGCCAAAAGGTCAAGCTAGTGATTTTCTTTCTTACTTCTTCCTCCCTCCCCCCACCTCCCTCCCTTCCTACCTTCCTCTTAGCAACATCTTTCCAGAGCCAGACTTCTGCTCTAGTCTGGACTACCTGCTCTCTAGACCTGCTGTCCAGCTATATCCAAAACTAGTCTTTGTCACAGCCTGGGAATTGTTTTTATTCTCTTATTTTATATCCCACTTCTTAGATCCATGCCTTCCGTTTCCTTCGCTTACTCCTTTGTTTTCATGGAGCACATTCTAGAGTACCTCAGAAAGACTATTCTGAATAGGAAGTAACATTTTGAGTGCTTGCATTTCTGAAAATATCATTATTTTACTGTGGTACTCAATGAATTGTTCCTTAGCAGCATCAGCATCACCAGAAAACTCGTTAGAAATGAACATTCTCATATCCCACCCCAGACCTACTGAATCAGAAGCTCTGAGAGTACAGTCCAGCAATAACTTGCCCTTGCAGCTGATTATAATGCATGCTGACATTTGAGAATTATCATTCTACGCTTATACTCTGCCAACACTGGGCCTACATTTAAAACTCCATGTTAAAAATCCTTTCCATTTATAACTCTCATGCTATTGCATCAAAGTCTTTTAGCATCCAGTGCTGCTACTGAGAAGTCCAATGTCATCTTGATACAATTCTTTTGTGTTGGACTTTTTTCTTTTCTTTCTGAAATCTTGTAGAATCTTCTCTTTATCCCAGGTATTTTGAAATTTCCTAAAAACATGCTTTCTTGTGGATCTTTTTTCTTTCACTGTTCCGGTTACTGAGTGACCATTTTTAATTTGGAGACTGATTTCGTCAGTTTATGCCTTTGATAATTTCCTCTGTTATCTTTGCTCTATTTTGTCCTTCTGGAAGACCTATTGTCAGATATTAGACCCCTTGGACTCATTTTATTTCTTTCTTCTTATATTGTGTACTCTTTTTAAAGTCTTTCTCTATTTTCTGGGTTATTTCCTTATATTTTCTTGCAACCCTTCACTGGACTTGTTATTTCAGTGGTCACATTTTTAGTTTCTATGAGCTCTTTCATGTTCTGATTCCTTTTTAATAGTATTGTTTCATGGATATAAAATCTTTTACCTCTTTGGACATCCTAATTATAACTGTGCTTTTCTGGGGTAATGTTTTTATGGCTCTGAATTTTATCTGTTTCCTCTCAGTTTCTTTTACTCCCTCTTTATTGTTTTGTTTTTTCTTTCATGTTGAAAGATTTTCTCTGAAAGCTTTGGCTATCAGGTCACACTTAAGAATAGCGGGGACCAAAAATGATTACTGAAACCTACGTCTTTATAGGTTCGTCCTGTTTAGCATGGAAGGCTTTCTATGCATATGTTAAAAAAAAAACAAAAACAAACAAAAAAAACCTTCCAAGTTAATGCTGAAAAGTTTGTGTCCTATGGCAAAGTCACTGGAAAAATGTCCAAATACCTTCCTTATCTTGCTATATTTAATACCGTAAATGGCAAGAGCTATCATCAGAAACTGCTAGAAAAAGTATACATGGAACTCAGTAATCCTTATTTAGCTTAAAATGCTTACATCTGATTATATTGTTTGTAATACATATTTTATAAAAATGTATCTAGAAATTTTCATATACTCTTAATAATAAAAAGTTGGCTGTATTAATATAAGTAGGATGTAATTATTTCCTCTGAGGCTATTTTATTTGTTAAATCTGCACTTTACCAGATCACTTTTAAAACTGGGCTGGGCTGGGAAAAAGAACTACTGTAGTTTGTGAAGTAAGCAGTATGAGAGACACCTAGTGGCCGAACTGTGCACATGTAAATGCTCTTTAAAGTGCTTAACACAGTTTAGCAGAAGTTAGTCATTTTACCCAGTCAATTTACTCTGGTAAATTCTGGGGATTAAGGATGTGCATGGCACAAATTTATAGTCTTTTAATCATGTCACAGGAAATCGTGTTATGATATCACAATTCCATTTAACAACTGAGCACAGGTTTAGAAAAAGAAAAACAGCAAAAAGCAATTTAAGTATCATACCCAATGAGGAAGCATGATAAAATGAAAAGCATGGAGTTCTTTCTTTTTTAAATTTTTTTAAATGCTTACTTATTTTTGAGGGACAGAGAGACAGAGCACGAGCAGGGTAGGAACAGAGAGGGAGAGAGACACAGAATTGAAGTAGGCTCCAGGCTCCATGCTATCAGCATGGAACCCAACATGGGGCTCAAACTCATGAGCTGTAAGATCATGAACTGAGCCGAAGTCGTATGCTTAACCGACAGAGCAACCTAGGCACCCTGATGGAGTTCTTTTCAAGGGTGAATTTTGGCTTCCCACTTCTGGATTATGGATAATTTTTTCAATCTTTCTAAACCCATTTTCCCTCTGCAGTATGGTAGAAACTATCCTCATAGAAATATTGTGAAAAAAATGGTAACATTCTAGCATAATACCCTGTACATAGTAAGCATGTACTAAATTTAGTTCCTTTAAAAAATATTAAGGAATCTATTTGTTTTAACTAACTGTAATTTATAAATTAATATCTTCATTTATAGATGACAAAACTGAGACTCAGTAAAGTTAGCCAATTTTGATTTCACTAAACTATTAACTTGTGACCACCTATAGCGACTTAGGCAGGTTCCTTAAGTGCTCTGTAATTTAATTTGTAACACATAATTCACAGAATATTCACATATTCTCCTCATAAAGCTTAATGTTCTATCATGTTCTTAGAAATTACCTTAACCATTCTCCAGTTTACATTTTACCATAATCGCAGGAGTAAACATTTATACAGTCAGCTTCTTCCAAAGTACTTCAATATTTACTAACATTTTTAATAAATCATTAAAATAACATACCTGTAAATGAAGATGACTGAGAATGTATTGAGCCCTTATTAAGCATAGTCATTATCTGACCAACAAATTCCTTAGGAATAAAATTTGCATAAGGTAGTATCTCAGTGCTGATGAGCTGAACTACCTATAACAAAAGAGGCAAACTCAAATGCATTTTTTTTCTTGAAAGAGACCAACTCAAATGACAATATCTAGAGTAAAATCTAACTTTTATTTCAAAAGAAAATCAGCTAAAGAATCTTCCTTGAAGTACATAAATATTTTAATGTTAACATAGAGGATGAGTAGCCCATTTCCCTCAACTTAGTAATAATAATAAATTTATTACAAATGGCCAATTACTATAGACTGTTTACTATGCAACCATTTTAATAAATGTTGATCTTATATGAAATGTATCCATGTTATAATAAAGTATCCAAAACAGAATTAAGAATAAGAGTCAAATCACTTTTTATAACCATAAATGAGACAAAAGAGAAAGTTATATTCATTTTTCCTAAATAGTTTATTTCTAATATATAAGGTGTTATTTTACCCTTTGATGAAAAAGAAGAAAAGTTTACAAGAGTTTTAATACAGTAATGGAAGTTATTTTATCCTGCTTAAAGGAAAATCATCAAAACACCACCCCCAACAAAAAAATCCATAACCAAAAAACGACTTCTTTAAAATCCATTTATAATCAACAAAATATATTTTTGACAAAACCCTCATTATGTGCTTTAAGAGTACGAGAGGCTCTCTCTACAGCTGGTTAAAAACAAAAATCGAAACAACTTATTGATCAGTTTGAACCACAAACACCTGGTTTGCCAAACTGTAGAGCAAATTCTCAAATACATGCTCAAAGACTGAGACTTTACTGAATCAACTACTTATTAAAATTATTAAATGGACACGACTAAGGATCTAGACAATTTACATACAGCACAAAGCTAACAAATAAAAAGAAATCATGTCAGTGCCTTAAAAACCAATCTTTGTCAGAGTTTTATAAGCTTTTAGGTTCAATCTTAACCTACTACTCCTACTTGTTCTTTAAGCAATTTTATAATTTCAACATTTCTATTTGGTTTGCACAAATGGTCACAGGAAAATGTTTTAAATAGCTTCCTCACCTCAACATCAATACTTTCATTTCTCTGAAATTCTTGAATAGAGAGATTATCTGGAGGTATGCTAAAAAATAAACAAATAAAACACTTGATTTTTAAAAGTAAAATGCTCCCTGGAAATAAACAGTATTCAAATTCCAAAACATATTTATTTTCTCACGTATTTATTACCATTTATTTAAAAGAACAGTATTTTTAATTAAAGTTATTAGTGTAATGATGACTACACCAATTACAAACATCAACTTCTAGCTACAAAAAATGCTTCATCCAGTCCTAAATTAAATAAAATCTGTAAAATTAAACTTCTTTCAGTATTATGAATGAAAAAAAAACCCCAATAAATAGTGAGGGTATTACTATCATCTGCAACTACAACAAAAATTATCACCGTGAGGATACCTGAATTCACTTACATTGCCAGTGACTTTAAAATAGTTTTAGTCATCTGCTGTACCATTCACTCAGAGACTGGCTATTAATCACTGATTTGTAATAAACACAATGTATTAAAGATCTTGACAATAAACATAGAGAACATCTAAAAAAAATTAGGACTGATTCAGACTTTCTAAAGCAGAAAATTATTCCAGCATCATCAATGGAAATTAGTAATTCTGAGAGAGCCAAGGTGAATTCTAAACCACGTGGCTCCTAATTAGAATGAGCATTAAAATGGTATTAAACTTAAGAAACAGTGAACTATTAACTACTTAAAAACAGCTGAGAATAGGATGTTAATGACTGTTACAGTAATAATGACAGCAAGAAAATTACAGAGCCATCTACTATACTAAGAGCTTTATTTGTATGATCTCATATGTTCCCAGAATAACCATATGTAGTAGGTATTATCCTCATGTAACTGACAGAAGAGGACTGAGGCTTTGAATGCTAGTAATATGACCAAGAATGTACTGTAAGCAAGTTGACAAGGCCACAATTTGACCCTGAACTTCTCTGGTATTTGAGTCTAAATTCTTCTGTTCATTTTTTAAATGTAAAAGTAGTGTTACGGTATTTAGATTTAGAGTTATAATATATAGTTTTGTATCTATAAAAAAAAGGGCTCTTTTTGCTCTAGTATGATTTGATTTTTCTGTTTACAAATATTAGAATACACACAAGCACCCGTGTGCATGTACTGTTTATAGGTACCAGATCTTTGCTTGATTTAGATGTTTTTCATTCAACAAATATTTATTGAGTACCAGATACTTTGTATCAGGCACTATTCAGCATTGAGTGTGAACAAGACGGTGGTCAAGATCCAGCTGTGAACAAGAGGGACTCAGCCCCTGTTGCATGAAGCTTGCATTCTGGTGTGCAAGTCCTAGGCTAATTCTATAGTCTGTTAGTAGGAAACTACAGGAAAAATTTTAATGACATGTATCCAAATTTGAACCAATGGTGGGAATTTCATAACCGTTACAACTAATGTAGCTTCACAGGTCTTATCTGTATTTCTAGAGATAACATTCTTTAATTCTAATTTATAATCAAGTAATATAAGTGTTCAGGAATACCAAAAAAATGGTGATAATGGTGGAGGTAACTAAGGATGGGGTAACTACCACTTTAAAAAAAAGCTTATTAGGAACAGACGCTAAGAATATCAATGTTACTGGGATCATGTATCAAACACTGAAGTGGATTTTAAAGTATCTTATGAGGAAAGAAAGTAGCATACAAAGTCAGAAACTGAAAAGTTCACCCCTAATTCCAATGATCAAAAAAAATCAGGAAATTATTTGATTATGTAGGTTATGTATTCTGATCTCAAAACCCAGACAAATGGTTATTTTAACTTATAGTTAGTATCCTTACTAAAACACTTTGAGCATATCAAAAAGATTGGCTGAGTTTTTAGAAACACTGATGATTAACACAGTTTACCTATAAATTATAAGTAGAGACGGTCAATATTGCAGGTAGAAATGGGCCATATAAGATCCTTAGGTTCTCTAAGATGGAGGTAATTTTTAAAATTATCTTCACAAATCTTTATTTGAAATAAAATAGCCTTCAAACTGATAAAGTATTATTTGTATTTTTTGACAATTCTCTCTGCATGGTACATTAAAAAAGTGTAATGAGATACAATTTCATATACTACAAAATTCACCTTTTAAAGTATATAATTCAGTGTTTTTTAGTATATTCACAAAGTTGTAGAAGTTCTAGTTCTAGAATATTTTCATCACTCCTGAAAGACATTCTGTACTTTCAGCAGTCACTCCTCATCCTCTCCTCCTCCTCCACCACTGGCATTCGTTAATCTACTTGATCTCTATGCATTTGCCTATTCTGGATATACCACATAAGTGACATCATACAATATACAGCCTTTTGTGTCTGGTTTCTTTCACTCAGCCTAACATCTTCAAGATTCATCTATACTGTTGCATGCATGCATCAGTATTTTATCCTTTCTTATGGCTGAATATTCCATTTGTGAACATACCACATTTACTTTATCCACTCATCAGGTGATGAACATTGAGACTGTTTTCATTTGGGAGCTAATATGAAAAATAGCACTATGAATGTCAGTGAACAAGTTTTTGTGTGAACATGTTTCATCTGAATTCTTTTGGGTAGTACTTAGTGATTTTTAACTTAAGGTCCACAGACCATTTGTATGAATGCCCCTCAGCCCAGTGTATTCTAGAGGACAAGAACCATGTTTCAATACTCCAAGGATGATTGAATGAACTCCTAATAAACCTTAAGTGTCTACAGATTACAGTCTTTATGTTTTTCATCTTTAATCATGTTTTTTCTATTTCTCCATTAAACTATTTACTTATGATAGTCCTCAATGATTTCCAAAGCCTTCATTCTCTTCTAGCTAATTTTGATTTTATTTGTATTTCTTTGTTATACTGCCCTGCCAAAACAGCTTATAGAACAAAAGAAAGCTAAGCAATATAGGAGAAAGGCATGGTTATTCAGTCTTAGAGTATATATTAAAAGATTTATAAATGTTCCAAGATAAATATGCTCAAAAATTAGTATTATCTAAAAACTAAGGCCTTGTTACTCCAAACTACATTTTGAAACACTTACCCTACTGTTCAAATGCCACTGATGAACTTCAGTTATAGAACAAGTACATATATGACATAAAATAATACTTTGTGATTTCCAAAGTAATCAACTACTTGGAAAACAAAACACAAAACCTCACAAAACTGAAAATGTGCATTGTTTTAAGTTCTCCTAGTGAGCACTGCATTTTTAGCTTCAACTAATACAGGTTTTCAATTTGAGCCTTAAAATATTCTTGTACTGTGAAATAAAAATGATCAGTTCAAGGTCAATAGAAAGTAGGTGACAGAGTCCAAAGTAGGTCATGACTTTCAATGTAGGGTAGGTCTCTACTACTCCATGTAGCAGAAGGCTTAAATCTATAAGCAGAATAACTACAACATAGAACAATGATTCCGTGTTACTGACAGCTGAAGTCAGTACCTTCATTATTTTCTAGCCATTACATGCAATTCCAAATTTAGAAGTAAATTTCCTACTCCTAGTTATTTAGAGTTTTGGTCTTTAAAATTCTGGTTTAAAATATGGCTGTTTGATGGAAAAGGATACGGATAACATCATTTTCTCTTAAGGAAAAGAAATAATGAGGATAATAATAGTGGTACCAAGCATTTTAAAAACAATTACATGCCAGTACTACTCTAAGCAGTCCCTTATTTTAAGTGACTTAACCCTCATAATAACCCTATGAGTTAAGTATAACTCCCATTAACAGATGAGGAAATGAAAGGTTACTTCCTGAGAGATTAAGTAACTTGTCCAAAACATCTCAGTTACAAAGTTATACAGTTGGGATTTGAATCCAGATGACCCCACTCCTTAGTTAGTGCTCTTACCCACTATGCTGGCCGCTTTCTTAAGCAATGTGATTTTTCAACATACTTGATACACCCAGAACCTTAATGTAAGCAGGGTGGTCATCGGGCTAAGACTACAAAGAATTATACTGTACAACGGCATTAATAAAAATGACATAAGATGTACAGTATCTATTATTAGGCCTTTAGTTTCACTGCCTACCTTATTGCACAGAAACACATAAAATTAATTTCAGAAAACTGAATTTAATAAAATAAGAACAAAGTTTGAAAAATATTCCTTAAGAAACCTGAGAATTAAGTAAGATGACAGACAGAGCAAGCCATAGGAAAACAAATTCTTTTTTTTTTTTAATTTTTTAATGTTTTATTTATTTCTGAGAGAGAGACAGACAGACAGACAGATAGATAGACAGTGTGAGCAGAGGAGGGTCAGAGAGAGAGGGAGATACAGAATCTGAAACAGGCTCCAGGCTCTGAGCTAGCTGTCAGCACAGAGCCTGACGCAGGGCTCGAACCCACAAACTGTGAGATGATGACCTGAGCCGAAGTTGGACGCTCAACTGAGCCACCCAGTGCCCCAGGAAAACAAATTCTTAAAGAAGTTTTACTCATTGCCAGAAAACCTGACCTAAAAGCTTATATTATTATGGGACACCTGGCTGGCTCAGGTGGTGTAGCGTGTATCTCTTGGTCTCAGGGTTGTGGGTTCAAGTCCCAAGTTAGGTGTAGAAATTACTTAAAAATAATATCTTTAAAAAATAAATAAATAAAAATAAAAGTATGTATTAATAAGGCAACGTGAGTATATAGACAACTGAGAAGGAAAAAGAAAAGTTTAAATTTCTAAAACCTACTTGATTCATAAAAATTAATACAGTGATTTTGGGCAATGGAGTCCACAAAGAAACTCAAATTATCAGGATTACAGATAAAAAGAATTTGTTTGAATGTGCTTTGAGTCCTTATAATTTTCCAGCAAATACAGAGTATGTTTGCATTGGTATTTACAAGATTTCTAGAGATGAAATACCTAAGAAAGTAAAACTTGGGTGGCTCAGTCGGTTAGGCGTCTGACTCTTGATATCGGCTCAGGTCATGATCTCGTGGTCCTATGACTAAGCCCTACCTCGGGCTCCATGCTGAGGATTCTCTCACTCCCTCTCTCTCTGCCCCTCCCCTGCTCGTGCTCGCTCTCTCTCTCTCTCAAAAATAAGTAAACTAAAAAAAAGGAAAGAAAAGAAAAGAAAGTTAAACGAAATCTGACCAATTGTAGAAACAGAAATTAGGATGTCATTACTTTCAATTTTGAAATACCAGATAAGCTTTTATACAAAATTTAAATTAACCCACAATAGATTCCTCATTCATAAAATTTAGTATGTGTTCTAATTATCCTACTCTCATCCAGTGAGGGGTCAAAAGAGGATCCATAAGCATAAATCTTCAGATAGATGTCACACAATGAAAACGCCACTCTTTGCCAAACCTAACATCTTAAAGAGCTAATCATTATCACCACTAATCATATTTATTCTGGTGCAACACTGATTTTTTTCAAATTGTTTTCCTCTTACAATGCCAAATGGGCAGCAGATTTAAAAGTAGATCTTCTTAGCTTCCTCAAGTTAAAACCTTAATTATGATGCAACCATATAGTCTTATAGATTCCTGTCTCAAAACCAGAAACACAGGGTGCCTGGGAGGCTCAGTTGGTTAGCGTCTGACTTCAGCTGTGGTCATGATCTCACGGTTTGTGAGTTTAAGCCACATGTCATGCACTGTGCGGCAGCTCAGAGGCTGGAGCCTGCTTCAGATTCTGTGTCCCTCTCTTGCTCTGCCCCTCCCCCACTAATGCTCTGTCTCTGTCTCTCTCTAAAGAATAAACATTAAAATTTTTTTTTAAAAAAAACCATTGTAGGGGCACCTGGATGGCTCAGTCAGTTAGCATCTGACTCTTGATTTAGGGTCAGGTCATAATCTCACGGTTTGTGGGACTGAGCTCTGCAACAGGCTCTGCACTTATATCATGGAGCCTGCTTGGGATTCTCCCTCTCTTTCTGCCCCTCTCCTGCATGTGGGCTCTTTCTCCCTTTCTCTCTCTCAAAATAAATAAGCTTTAAAAAAACAAAAACACTGTAAAAAGCAAAAAGCTCCATTGCTCATGGATAATGTACCTAGTGGATAAATGTCTACTCAGTTGTGCTTTGTATACAACACAGCAATCTTAATAATTACTTTATTAATGAATAATGAGAGATTGTTTTTAGATCAATAACAGGTATTGTATACTTTCTGAGACACTGTCTTAATTGTAAAATTGAATGAGCTGACCTTTTAGTAAAGAGAAAGTCTTCAAAAGTATTGGCTAGTTCTGGCCACATACTGTCAAATTTTCCAGAAGAAGCATGCTGCCGGGCAACAGGTAGCCCAATAGAAAGAACTTTGAGGAGAGAAGATACTGCTAGTTTCCATGTGCTTTCAGAAGGGCAGGAATATTTCAAACTGAGAGGAACCCTAAGGGTCTGTGAAAATAAAGACAATTTAAGATATTTATTAATTCAAATATATAAACACAACTTTAATTACTTTAAGAAAACTATAGAAGAAAGAAAAAATAACAGCACAGGTATTTTCATTTTTTAAAAAAGGGTATTATTTTCTAGAAAAATCAATTTTTCAGACATGGTCCTCAAATCCTACTGCCTAAAAAGATATTCTTTTTTTTTTTTTTTTTTTTACAAATAGTTTATTGTCAAATTAGTTTCCACATAACACCCAGTGCTCATCCCCACAAGTGCTAAAAAGATATTGTTTCCATTTTATTATAAACAATGAACTTGAATGAGTAACCATCTTTTGAACTTCAGTTTCTCATCATAAAATATAGGGATGTTATCTGAAAAGACAGGAATAGTGAACTTAAAATTTCAGTTTCTCTCAATTTACTATTAAGGAATTAGAACATTCTGCCATATTTTTTCTAGCAGAAAATAATTTGACTGATGGGGTTCTCCTGTTTAAGAAAGATCAACACCTTGTATCTTTTCACTATTGGTTCAAAAAACATAACCTAAAGCATCAATACTTTGAAGTCTTATGTTTTATCTCTAAAATTCTTCAAACTTTAAGTTCTACTCTATAACATTTTAATGTACTTTTTTTTTCCTTTTCCAAGTTATTTCAGTAAATTTGATCATTGAGGAAGACAGTTTACTCCTCAACCACTGCAGATACAGGAGTAAAGCATCTGAGTTATGTATAAGTGATGTGACTATGATGTTGAGATTTACTGTTTAACTGGTCAACTTTTGAGGTAGATCGCTACAAAACATTAAAGAACTAATTTGGTGGTTCAAAATGAAGTCCTCTGGCCATAGGTCTATCCAGCAACTATGAGATTAGACTGACCCAAACTCCCAGTTTCAGCATATCAGCAGAAAATGTGCATTAAAGTGAAAACCCTTTTATATAAAGAAGCCTAGTCTCAGAGAGATAAAGAGTAGCAGAGATAAGTTTTCATATTTCAAGGTTATGGAGTGAATATAAAACTTGAATTTCATCATCCTCCATACAAATTATTACTGACTACTCAATCACATAGTGAACCATTACATGTTAGCATGAAATGGGCCTCCACTAAGAGATAATTAGTCTAGCCAGATCTCCTTATTTCTTTCCCTTCCCCAGGTGCTTGGAGGGAACCTGACTCCAATTCCATGTGGAATTTAGGGTAAAGAGTAATGATTAGCTCATTAAATCAATCAATCTACTCCATTTCCTTGACCATAATCACTGCTTAAAGACTGGGCATAGGACTGAAGCTGGTCCACTTAACGTTAATTTTAGAACTTAAGAAGAATATGATAAGAAACACGCACATGAACACACCTCCTACTGGACATCAAACCCTATATTAGCCTGTACCTATGAGGAGAAACATGAGATGTAATCAATCTTTGGAAAAGCAGAATTGAGAGGAAAAAAAACTTGATTTTTGTTGATACTGCCAAAACACTGGATAAACCAATCCTTCAAACCCTCCCTCTATCTCTAAATTTTCCAACTAAGCATGGCAATAAATTCCTTTTATTGTTCAAGCTAAACAGAGCCTAAATGTTTGCCATTTGCAAAGAAAATAGTACTAAATTATACAAAGGCCAGTCTAAGTTAACATTTTATAACTCAAAGTTAAATCAAAGAAAAATATAATTAACTACTACAATTAATATTTTACTAAAATCAAGGGAATTTACACACAGTAGATTTATGTGATTTACACATTTTTTGCTTAAAAACATGTAAGCAACTAATACGGAGACCTGTATATAATATATACTCAGTAAATCTATATAGAACTGGGAAATCTGTTCTTGATGCCACAAAGCTCACAATTTTTGAGAGAGAAAGAGCCTTGTCCAATTAATCACAATACAATATAGTGAGTGGCATCAAGAAAGGGGGAGCATAGGAGCACCTGGGTGGCTCAGGCAGTTAAGCACACAACTCTTTTTTTCAATGTTTACTTATTTATTATTTATTTTTAATGTTTATTATTTTCGAGAGAGAGGCAGAATGCAAGCGGGGGAGGGGCAGAGAAAGAGGAAGACACAGAATCCGAAGCAGGCTTCAGGCTCTGAGCTGTCAGCACAGAACCCAATGCAGGGCTCGAACCCATGGACCTGTGAGATTGTGACCAAAACCAAAGTCAGCCACTCAAATGACTGAGCCACCCAGGCATTCCAAAGCGTCCAACTCTTGATTTCAGCTCAGGTCATGCTCTCGCAGTTCACTGAGTTCAAGCCCCATGCTGTGAGTATGGAGCCTGTTTGGGATTTTCTCTCTCCCTCTCTCTGCCCCTCTCCAGCTCACACAAGCTCTCTCTCAAAATAAATAAACATTTTTTAAAAAGGTCAGGGGGAAGGGGTATAGAAAAAAGATTATTTAATTCTTTTAAAAATATACACTGATTCACCTCACTCTGCAATGTTTGAGTCTTCAATGGTTAAAGAATAAAGTCTGATTCCTTATGATGGCTTATAAGAACCACAGCTACTTTTTCAGACTTATTCTAGGTCCTGACATCTCCTTAAATGGAATTTCTCAAAATTTCTTTAAAAAATACAACCATCTTTTAAGTTGCTTAATCCCTCTCCTTCTCCCTAACATATCTATTACTCCTTGAAGTGTCACTTCTGTTGATCCTTGCCAAAATCCTCTAGACAGTTATTTCCTTGTCTGTGGGGGATTGGAGGGGGACCTAACATTTTATTCAGCACTGACTACTTGCCAAGTATCATTAAAAGCTATATCTCAAATGAGTCTCTCAATAGTTAAGACCTATAAGTGGTATTGGTATTAGCTGCCTTTTATAGATGAGAAACCCTCTGACAGGTCCATTCACCCAAATCATACAGCAGCAAGTAAACAGCAACACACTATTCTAAGGCAGGTGTATCTGAATCCACTGTGTGCTCTTCACTTAGGACTTAACACACTTTGTCTGCCTTTTCTATATTCCCTTCACTGAATGATTAAATGTAAGAATTATCTTATTCAGTTTTTAATCTTTACTATTTAGTTAGTACCTGGCAAAAGAGGTGCTTAAAAACGATTCTCAGTGAATGAGGGGAGAACAGTTGTGATGGGATGAGTGGGGAGGGGAAGAAAGAGTATAACAAAAGTCAGGGGAAGGAGTTTAAAGAAGGTAAGGGCAGTATCATAGGACAGGAAGGATAATTAGGAAAACACAAAGGATTTGAAGATTTCATCTTCTAAACCTTTAAGTCATTTCTGGAGCACAATATGAAAGTAAGCCAGCATGCAGTGGGGTAAGGCGAGTGGCAGCTTAGATGAAGGCCACAAGCTGTTTAAAGGAATCTGGGAGGAAAGAAAAGCTGAAAGGGGAGGGGCCATTTGAGAAGGAACTAAAGGGAGAGAAAGTTCTTATATAAAGGGATTAATCATCTTCCAAGATACAGTTTATGAAGCTAAAAGGAAAATGAAAGAAAGCATCACCAACAAAGAAAGAGGGAAAGAGGAAAAGGAGGGACACAGAGAGAAGGATGACCTTTGGAACAGAGAAAGGCCTTCTCCTTGAAGGAAGACATTTCATATGAGGCCTGTAGAAGGCAAGGTTTAGGTGTATCCTTCAAAATACAGGAAAAAACAAGGAATTAACTTTGGAAGAATCAGACATAAACCACTAGAGATGAGTTTTTGCAAATGGTTGTCCATACACCAGGAAACTGGCTTAAAACAAAAGTATGCATGATCAATTAAGTTGATGGGTTGTGAACTTCTCTCTAAATGCTCATCAATCCTGAAGTATAAGAAACAGGATACTTCGTTATACTGTGGCAAAATTTAAGAAAGTGTAAAAAATCTAATGTATATTTACTTTAAAATACTTTTCATTAAAAAAAAAAAGAACTTTTCATACTGTAGAAAAATGGCTTCCTAAATACTATTCGTGAACGTTGGAAAAAAGTGTCTATAAATAATAATACAGATATTTTCCATTTATTTCAATATATGATAATGTCATTACCTATAATTTCAAGAATTTACTATAATTTCAATAACAGTGTTATCATCAAGTGAAAGTATAGAAATTAAAAAAAGATACCTTAATAATATTCTGGAGAACTTTCTCATTCACCACTGCTTTGTGACAGGCTGTTTTTTGGTATAAATCCACAACTACTTCTAAAGACCTTTCAGCAAACGGTACATAATTCAAGGCTACCCATTCCGCCTAAAAAGTAATATTTTCACATGGAGTTAAAAATAAATGAGATTAAATTATGTTGTTTTCAAAGAGAAACCTTCTTTGTCTTAAAGTTCAGTCCTTGGTTTTAGGTCAAGATTATCTTACATGCAAAGTTTGCAAAGAGATATGTACTTCATGAAAGAATAATTTTCAGCCAGGCAAAAATTAAAACGATCAGAAAAAGCAGAGAGCATTCTATCAAGTACTGGGAAGGATGTATTTTACTTGTTGCCAATAGGTTAGGACAATTTTAGGAAATTTAACTCACCGGTGCAAATAGTTGGATCTATTGTGATTCCATTGTGTTGCAAGACAAATAGAATGAGAAAAGTTAATACACATTAAAACTACTTTTCGGACCACGTAAAATTATTTTATGTTGAGTGCATGCATTCAGAAATGTACTTTTCCTCTAAACCAAAATTTGCCACCTATGGCTATAAAAATCTTTTAGATAAAATCCAACTACATTTCACACCAGCAGTGGACAATTTATTTGGCACACACAGATTTCTTCATTTTGTACGGCAGATATTTAGACAAGATTAGGCTTTTGGGCTTAGAAGCCATTTTGTAATGGGGTGGGGCAGCCATGAAAAGAACTGTGAAGAAAAATGTAACATGAAAGGCCAAACTTTCTAGAGAACTACTTGGGAAAGGAAAGTCATAAGAAAAAAAGGAACACAAAAAAGGTTTTCCAAACAGTGTTTCTTTTCAGTTTAAACTGTTGACAGACATATGAAAGTTTATTTGTGAATGACAAATTTCTGAGATACTCAAAGTCCATCTTAAGTGGAACTGTTACAAGCCATGTAATCTTACAGAGAAAATATAATTTAGAGTAAATTACCTGATTATATTTTGCATTTGCAATGTGCTTTGTTTCCAGCTGTCCATACTGTGGAGGTTTACAGGAAAATTCCACAAATGCCAGTAACTGGTCAAATATAGCTGGATACATTATCTGCATGTTTTCTGGCCCTACACAGATGGCCTATAAAAGCAAAATATGAACAGTAGAATGCATAATCTAAACTCCAGTAAATTCTTCACTGTATGTGCATTTAACCAAAGAATCTGCTAGACTGTCCTATTTTATGTAAGTATTATATAATCTTTTAAAAGCCCTGAAGGACAGAGCTATTACAAGCTATTTTAAGCTACTGAATAAAATGTAGGGTAAAAGTGTTAATCAGTTAAAAAACGCTTTTTAATAAAAAGTGTGATTTCTTATTTAACAGACTAGAAAAAGAGCAAGCACTTGAAGAGGAGTCCCAGGCAGTCCTGAGATTCCACAGTCCAATCATCTGTTCAGTAATACAGCCATCAGATCGTCAAGAACGCTTCACTGACCAAGATGATATTGACTGATACTGACTTCTATTTAAGTGGTGGCATCAGTTCAGTGAAATGACAGCTTATTTCTGCACTATCCTTAGTCTTCTAACTTTAACAAATAATCATGTATATCATCATTGGGAAAATGTCATGTGTGAAAATTTGTTTCTAAAAGAAATATATATGTGAATTTTTTGACAGAGCAGTGTATATTTAATGTCTAATGTACGTGAATATACAGACTTGATTTAAAACAAAAGAATTTAAATATTTTAATAGAAACTAAACTTATTGCTGTAAATAATTTGATAAAACAGAATAAAATACATATCCTGACACAGCAGATTTTAATTACTTCAGACAGGATGAAAGTACTTAAAATGGGTTTTATATTTTCATTTTTTTCTAGCAACAAATCTCCTCTCGTCCTTTCACATATTCCTGTTTTAATGTTTTTTTCTGTGTGAAAAATAATTAATGATAGTATTTATGTAGTATCTAAAATATGCTTGTGCTTTACAAAAAAAAGCATGATCATTCTGCACTTGAGTGCCCTCAAAATAGTAGATCAAAATTCAAAGCATTTCAAATGTTTCGGGAATTCCTTTAAAAAGATGTACAACATTTATGTTTTTCTGCAACCCATAGCTTTTTTGATCTGTCACATAATAGATTAATTTTACTTTCCCTCAGCGAAGATGTAGCCATTTAGTTATAACTGAAGTTTTAGAGGAAAGCATCTTGAAATATAAAATAGATAAGAAAAGTGCTGCCCATACTTAAGCTAGATCATCCTGTAATTACAATGTAAAAAAAAAAAAGAATAAAGATATCTAATACTATCAGTATTTGGTTATTTTTCTCATAGTGAATAAAGAACTTGAATGGTACACAGCTTAAAAAAAAATTCACTCTACTGACTGCTTCTGTTAAGTTTCACTTTCTTCTTTATTAAGCTCTTGCTGAGTCTTAATTCTCAGAAATAAATAAGCAGTAATTACTGGGAAAAAGAAATAATTATCCTAAGTGGATTCTTAATTTTCAAGGACTAAAAAAAGGTAAATCCTGTGTGGTTACCTTAGAAAACTAACTATTACAGTTTCTCTGGAAATATCTTAGCACCAAACAATGACTTTGACTACACATTTTGATTTTCAGTGGCCAGTTCTAAAGAGAAAACATACTGTACTCTTACAGTTGATTTAATAAGCAATTCTGGGATTTTAAAATGCATAATATGGAATTGACATTTTTTAAAAGCAAACTCCATCTTAGAAAAAGTGGTTTTTCTTCAGTGTTCTTAAGTTTGTATATCAGAAAAAAAACTATAATATGAGCCTAATAACAGATTTTCATTCAAAAGCAAAGAATCATTCAGCAGTCTGGACATTTCCTGTGAGTCCAGTTTGAAAACTGTATGTGAAAACAAGAACGGAAAATGAATATCCAACCTTTGCCATAGTTCAAGGTTTCTCTTACTAAGTCCTTGAACAATAATTCATTCAGTGCCTACTTATACAAAAACTTATTTTTGCCTCCTCTCCCCATATACTAAGATCTATGCCAGGAACTTGATGATGAAGACAGTAACAGCTAACATTTACTCAAGGTTTAACGGTGCCAAGCTGTAAATGCCTTACAAATCACATTTAATAAGAAAAAAAGTTAGAGATTTATTATTTTCACTTTATAGATTAGGCAGCTCATGAATAAAGAGATTGAGAACCTTGCCCCATGAAGTAGCAGGCAGGGCTTCGCTGCACACCTCCAGGGGCACCACTCACACAGAGTGGAGTACCACGCCAACAGTCTTGATGACAGAGGCAGACACAGTGTCCAGCCATCTGACTTTAGGAAGTTTAGCAATAAATAAGACAGAAACAGTCTCCTGGTCTCAGAACTTAGGGAAAACAGATAATCAAATTCTCGGGCCCTAAAATATCTTGGCCCCAAAAAATCAAGTAACATACATAACTAAATCAATTTAGAAGGAACTAGTGATTGAAAAACCAAGAGAAGACTGTGACCCTGTAGCCTTAAACTATGTAAGGGTAAATGTGAAACAAGAAATGAGTTTTTACAAAGGAAATGATCTTTAACCAATAAAATGTTTTGTTGGTAACTTATTAATTTAATGATAAAGTCCAAAAGCAAGTAAAGTTTGCTTATGAAAAATTTTTTCTGACACCTGTGGAGACAATATACAAACACTTTACTGATAGGGAAATACGTTAATTTTTCCATTAGGAAATATTAAAGACACCATACGTTTGAATGGTATTCAAGTGTTATGAAATATCATTTAGATAATCATAGAAGTAACAAATAGCTAGAGTGAGAATTAATAATGCAAAACGACATCAGTTGATATAAATGAACAACAATACGGCTTCCTAAGTTTCAGAATGAAGGTATGTATCGTTTTCAAAGCCAGTAAAAGCTCAGAACAAATTCCTAGTAGTTGGAGTAAATGATTCTATTTGTTCTCTCATTGCTAAAGCAGGGCTTTTAAAAATAAAATTACATACTTTTTTTTCTTGAAAAGAATTTCGGAGGTTTGTTGTATCTTCCTTGTTTATAAAAACCTGGATCAAACATCTAAATGTGTGTTCCAGATTATGAACATCACATAAGGTCTGTGCTTTGCTATGCTTTGCTGACAGAATAACTTTTGAATTCCCTCCAGGGCACTGCATACGTAACTTATGTGCATGGTCAATCAGTGGGAGAAAAGTAGGTACTAACAGGCTACATTTTTTTTTCCACTGAAAATAAAAACAGCTACTTTGATTTTAATTGTGGAAAACTGATAACCCGACAATAAATTTTTTAAATGTCAGGTCCTCTTTAAATTTTAAGTTTCTACACAATGTGTTTCTCTGCACAGCACAACTAGGGCTAGAGAGATAAAGGAACTACTGCACAGCTAGACTTCTTCCAGAGCCAATGAGGAGGTATTTTAGTGTAGCAGAAACCATTACTTTTACTGTGAACGTTTTCATCATTCCAGTGGGATATAATGCAATCAGCTAATTAGAAAACACGATTTGCCATACACAAATCTGATAATAAATGTATAGTCAGAATCTAGTTGCTTTCTAACTTTGTTAGAGTGTCATAGCAACTTTGTTGCAGTTGTTGGCTTCTCAGTTGGCATTTTTCCGTTTAGCATTTTGGTTGTTGTGAATTGTACTAACAATTACCTTGATAGTTTAAAGAATTCTTTGATTCTCTGGTCTTGCCTGCTAATTGGAATTTGCTCAATGATTTTTAGGTCTATTTGTTTTAACTTTTTCACAGTAACAAAACACACATAGATAAAATGTATCTTTTTAAAATTTCTGTGAAATACTTTTAAATTTCTTCTTTTATAAGCTTCCAACAATTCCAAAGCTAAATATAAGTACAATGAAAAAAATATAAATATATGTAATCCTATAGCTTATTAATTTTCTAATTATAGAAGTACTTCCCTAAAGTAAAGCTTTTATTCAGAAAAGTATACCCTCTTGTGAAGAGTTACATGATTAAAACAAAATGTTGCTGAATAGAAATGAGAGGATACAGGGAGTTTCTGAAAAACTCTCAAAATAAACCTGAATTACCTTTTCAAATACATCAGAAAACCCTAAGTTTTTAAACTAACTGGATGTTTAAAATCTCAAATTTATCCAAAAGTATACATATACAACAATCTTGGTGATCCAGAATTTATCTCAAAAATATATAGCAAACTAAAAAACTTCCCAGAGAACCACACACATTATTGTTTAGAGAGCCACTAAAATTCTATTACCTTTTGGAGAACATCTAAAGCTGTAAGTACAGCTTCTTGTAAACTTGTCAAAACTGCTTCGGTGTAAGATGGAAGAATGAAAGGGGATGCGTCTGAACTTATTGGGACTGACACAGCACTGTGCAGTATGACTCCCAGCTTTTGCAAGTCATCCATGTTGAAACCAGATTTTATGTGCTGGTAAAGAGCTGGAAATATCTGAATTAAAGCGGTAAGGAAAGGCTGGCTGGGAATGAAAGTCAGTTTGTCAAAAGTAATAGGAGGCTTAGTGCTTTCTGATCCGATTCTATACCAGGTATTCCATGCAGCCCACCAGAGATTCAAATCTTCAAGCTCATCAGTAACTACGGGTGGCTCAGAGCTATTGTATCTTCCAAGTCTCTCTCCAATGGAGTCTGTTCTTACAAATGGTCTGCTCAGACCTGGGCCTGATATGGAACCTAGCAGGACAGGCACAGGTACATTAACCGCAGGTGGCGTCTCAGGCTTATCTGAGTCTCTGACAGGGGACACAATCTGTAAAATTTCCTGGAAGCTTTTCAGGGCAGCCAGAGATACTTCACTGTTTTTGCTGAGTGCTGCTGATTGTATGTGGTCAAGAAGAACATCCCATGCTCTTGAAAAATCTCCTATATTAGGAAGACAAAAACAAAATCTATTAAAGCGATCAAAATTTCTCTGACTCTTGCAAACTTTAGAATCTGTTTGATTTTTCTGCTTAAATTCTTAGAAAACTAAAAAAATATGCTCAAGTACTAAGGTACAAACAACACACTGACAAAATCAATGAAACCTTGGGGTGCCCGAGTGGCTCAGTTGGTTAGGTGTCTGACTTCGGCTCGGGTCATGATCTCATGGCTCGTGAGTTCAAGCCATTAGACTCTGTGCTGACAGCTCAGAGCCTGGAGCCTGCTATGGATTCTGTGTTTCCCTCTCTCTCTCTGCCCCTCCCCAACTTACACTCTGTTTCTCTCTCTCTCAAAAATAATAAACAATAAAAAAATCATTTTTTAACAAAGTCAATGAAACCCAAATATCAAGTAAAAAATGTTCAGATCTAGGAACAAAGGGCACCAAGAAGAGGATGAATATTATCAATGTTTTGGTCTTAAAAACAAGACTCTATAGGGGCACCTGTATGGCTCAGTTGGTTGAGTGTCCAATTCTTGATTTAGGCTCAGGTCGATCCCAGGGTAGTGGGATCAAGCCTCAGGTCGTGGGATCGAGCCCCACATTGAGGACTCTGCAATGAGCATGGAGCCTGCTCATGAATGAATGAAGATTCATTCTCTCTCTGCCCCTCTCCCTCACTTACGCTATCTCTCTAAAATAAAAAAAGTTAAAAAATATTAAAAACAAAACTCTATAAATGTATGTACACATGTTTATACTATTTTCTAGTATTTCTGTCTAACAAGAACAGAATAAAAACTTAAGAGGGTATAAACAAAAGCTTTTTAGTAATAACTTTGATTTATCCACCTATCTTTATTAATGATTAAGATAAGATGTTCTCACCTTTAAACATACTGGAAAAGTTATAACAGAATAATATGTATTTTTATAGGTCTAAATTTTTAAAATACACTATGCTATACTCATGAAATCTTAACTTCATACTTTTTCATACTTAAATAACTTATAGCTGCAGAATTCTTTTTATTTAGTTGCACAATTTTCTTAAACATTTCTTCCCAATTACAGTGAGTCACCAGGAGAAAATCCACCATAAAGAAGAGTGTCTTTTTACAAGGCATCTAAATCTGTCCCTCTTGTGTGAAAGTGAGAAGCAGAGCATGGGCTGAGTGAGTCGCAGTTGTTGGTTTCCTCTGATCAATCCAATCTCTTGTTCTAACTCCTATGACCAAGTAAGCACATTTATATTGAAGCTCTTTATACCAAGATGTATTTTGTTTCTATGAAGCCCAGCAAAAATGACTTTGTCCCTAGAGCATTTAGCCCAATGGCTTTGTTAACAGAATAGCTTATTACCCACATACTTGCATTTAAATAACACAAAAATCAGAAGAATTGACATTTTACAAAGCAGGATGACATAAGCAGGCTATGAAATACATAAGTAATTAAGGTTTAAAGTCATTTCACAAAGGTTATAAATGACTAAAGTTTAAAAATTGTCCCCATATGTCTGAGGAAGCCATCAGTTAATAAAAAAGCTGGAAGTAGTTCTGGGATGAAACAATAGGTACTATTCTGCCAATATAGGACAAAAAATAACACTTGGCCAGTTATATGCCTCTTCCTCTCCACTTTTTTTAATTAAAAATTGAGGTATAATTTACATAAAATAAAAAACATATCTTTAAAGTTTATTTATTTTGAAAGAGCGCTTGCACGCAAGTAGAGGAGGGGCAGAGAAAGAGGAAGAGAGAGAATCCCAAATAGGCTCTGCTCGTGGGACTTGATATCATGAACCATGAGACCATGACTTGAGCTGAAATCAGAATGGGGACTTAACCACATATTTAGAATATTCCATACCACTGGGGAAAACCCCTGCAATTGCTCTACTAAAATATTCTATGTCTAGGAAAAAGTACTCATTCTAAATGAGTAGGTCTAAGTATATATTGTTCATGGTTATGTTGAAAATATGAACCTTTTTCTAAAATAATATAAACCATTTTCCAATATTCAAATTATAAAAAATTATTAAAGCACACAAACTGCCTTTATTTTTAAAAAACTACATCTTTATCTATTAGGTTTTAGCTTTTATTATTTTTTTAATTTTTTATCTTAACATTTATTTATTTTTGAGAGACAGATGTGAGCAGGGAAGGCTGCAGAAAGAGAGGGAGACACAAAATCCGAACGAGACTCCAGGTTCTGAGCTGTCAGCACAGAGCCAGATACAGGGCTCAAATCCACAGACTGTGAGATCATGACCTGAGCCAAAGTTGGGCATTTAACCTACTGAACCACCTAGGTGCCCCATATTTTTAAAAAATTTTAATGTTTATTTTTGGAGAGAGAGACAGTGCGGGGGTGGGGTGTAGGAGGGGCAGAGAGAGAGGGAAACACAGAATCCGAAGCAGGCTCCAAGCTCCAAGCTGTCAGCACAGAGCCTGATGTGGGACTCAAACTCATGAACCATGAGATCATGACCTGAGCCAAAGTCAGACACTTAACCAACTGAGCCACCCAGGTGCCCCAGGTTTTAGCTTTTAAAATAAAGTAACTATCATGGAAGTATTTTTTTTTTTTTAAGTTTATTCTGATAGAGAGAGCATGAGCAGGGGAGGGGAAAAGAGAGAGGGAGGGAGAGAGAATCCCAAGCAGGTTCTATATGTGGGGCTCAAATTCACAAACTGTGAGATCATGACCTGAGCCAAAATCAAGAATCTGATGTTTAACCATCTGAGCCATCCAGGTACCCTATCATGGAAGTATTAAAAATGATGCTTATTTTGTCAAAACACAGCAAATATATACTTAAGAATGGTACACTTCATTTTATGTAAATTTTATATGAAAATAAAAAACTAGGGTTTTTTAATATATATTAAACATTAAGCTCTAGGAGTACAAAATGATCAAACATTACAGACTGCTTTTGGGAAAAAATGAACATGAAGAACACACAAAACTGCTGATGCAAAAAAACAAATATGCTTACATTTTAACATAAACAGGAACAAAAAAGCCAAATGTAAAATAATAAATTGTAAAACCTTAATAGTATGTACAGCATGCTCATTTTTGTAAACCAGTATTTCTGTTCCATTCATTTTTCTCTACCACCCTCACAACTACCATCGAAACTGAAGGTACAAACTACACTGGGGCTTCTAAATACTACTGACATTTACACATTCTCTCTGCCTACAAAACTCTTCACATTTTGTCTTACCCTTGCCTGATGAACTTCTATTGACCATTCAGACCTCAGGTAAAATACTGCTTTCTTAGGGAAGCCTACTATGACCTCATGGACCTGGTCAAGTAACGATTATAAGCTTACAAAGCACTGCTCCTCTGTAGCATTTATCACTGTAGCAATTTTGCATTTATTTATTAATTATAGTTAATCCCTTATGCCCATGACAACAAAGCTGTTGTGTATTTTATTCATCATTGTATCCCCTAGAGGCTAGCCCATATTAGGTAAATTACACATTTTCTCAATGAAATAAATGAAAATGTGTAAACTTATGCACACACTACACATAAAGACTGGCATTAAGACTGATTATTCTCGGGGGCACTGTATACAAATCCTTTTAAAATCCTCTACATTTGCCAAATTTCCTTTAAAGGAATTACTTGTGTAACTAGATGGAAAAATGTATACATACCTAAAGGTTGCAGTAAATATCTTCTAGTGTTAAAGATTCTTGCTACTCCAGCCAATGTTAAAACCCATGTCTCTGCCCACTGCTTCTCTGCTGTGTCCCTTGAATGATGAATAAGAATATTGCCACCTCCAGACTCAATCTTTTCTTTGTCTGCAGTGGTAGAAGATTCCCGAACTCGGTCCAACAGATGAAAGAGAACCTGAATATTTATAAAAATGCATATAAAAATAACATAGCTTAAATAATAGCATAGCAATTAAGAACTGTCACAAGAAGAAAAAAAAAGAAACTGTCACAAGAAATTATACCTGATAGATCAATCCAGTATATTAGAAAAATATTAATAGAAATATTATATTAAGTTTATCCTTAAAATTTTGGAATATGAAAATTTTTAAACTTGATAGGATATTTTCTTTTTTTTTTAATTTTTTTTTAATGTTTTATTTATTTCTAGGAGAGAGAGAGAGAGAGAGAGAGAGCGTGAGCAGGGGAGGGTCAGAGAGAGAGGGAGTCACAGACTGAAATAGGCTCCAGGCTCTGAGCTGGCAGTCAGTACAGAGCCCGACGCGGGGCTCGAACCCACGAACCGCGAGATCATGACCTAAGCGAAAGTCGGACGCTTAACCGACTAAGCCACCCAGGCACCCCTTGATAGGATATTTTCTAAGACTTGTTGAGTTATCAATAGAACATTATTCTATGGGGTAATATATAAGAAGGGACTGTAGCTAAGGAATTCAGTTTAGGCAAAAAACAGAATTATGGAAGACATCTAAACAGATGTTATAACTCAAGTTTTGGGACTAGATGAGGGTGCTTGAAAATATCAAGCAGGAAGTGTCTGGGACTTAGAGAATGTTTACATTTAAAGGGTAGATTCAGGGGAAGGAGTTGAAGAAAAAAATAAAATAAAAACTAAAAAGACAAGCAGAAGCATTCTGTGAAATAGAAGCCAAGGGAAGAGAAATTTCAAAGAGAAATTAGCCAACAGTATGAAAAGCTACAAAAAAAAAAAAAAAAAAAAAAGAGAA